>NC_139344.1:409512106-409679606 GCF_055883805.1 Amblyomma maculatum | reverse complement strand
TTGTTTCTTGTTTCTTTCCGGGGCTCGCCTGGCTGCAAAATGACGTCGCTATGCTGCACAGCGAACTTCGAGGCTTTCTTTTTTGGGCGCCGTTTGGAAGAGACAAGCGTCCAACGCTCCGCATTTTCGTCTTGCAGTGGGTAGATATCGGCCTCGCAGTCCCGCTGCGGTGGTGAGGTCTCCGTGGCTTCGTTCACTGCCTCCCCTAGTCCGGGGCTCATATTGACCGGCGATGCGGCAGGAGATTCGTTCGTCTCTTGAATATTCGCCAGACCTTGAGCCGATGTCTGATTAGGTCCACTACTGAGTCTAACCGATCATTCGAAGTCCGAGGACGTCGATGGAAAGTCGTCTAAGACCTCTGTCTGGTTGGTATTTGCCTCTTCGGCGTCGGTGAGGAACCCCCCATCAGGGATCAAGAAATCATCGACGCCCGAAGCCTCCTCGATTTGATGTTCTCCGCCTATGTCGAGTTTTATTTCCAGGTGTTCCGCATAATTGTCCGACGGCCTTCCGCTGGCGGCGGTGGACGATGTCTGGCCACGGCCACCTTCCGCCTCGTCACTACCGCCGCGACCGTGAGTGGATGGGGCCTTATTCATCTGCGTCGACTGCCCTTCCTCGTCAGTGGCTTCCGATAGCTGCTTGCGAAGAAGCGTGGCATGACGCTGGACGCGACAACGTGGCTGGCGCCGACCTCCGCGCTCCCCTTCATCACGCTCTCGGTCATCGTGGTCATGACTAAGCGGCGTAAGGCTCATAACCCGGAGCTAGGGTTAGCTCTGCGATGTGTGCTTGGCAGTTCACAATCCACGGGCGGCCAAAGAAGGCACTCACGGACAACAGACTTGCCTCCACAGATCCTGATGAGTGTATTAAACGAAGGCGAGTCTAAATGAGAGCTCGCCTGAGTTGGGTTTTGAAATATGGGTGAGTAGAGATGCGTGATGAATCGAAATGAGTGGCTCAGATTAGTCGTGAGTTGAAATGACTCCAGATGAGTCTAAATGAGTGACTTCGAATAAGTCACGAGTGAGTTCAGGTGGGCCGTGAGTCGTAATGAGTGAGCCGAGATGAGTCGTACGTTTGTGTGAGTGAATTGAGATGAGTCGTGAGTCAAGTTGAGTCGTTTAGATTAGTCGTGGGTCGAAAGGAGTGAGTCCAAATGAGCGTAAAGTTCAAATTAGTGAGCCCGTGTGAGTTCCTCAGACTCAGGTGAGTGAAATGAGTGAGTGGGCTCAGATGAGTTTTAAATATGAGTGAGACCGAGTGAGTCGTCGGTCTGCATTAATTTGAGTTCATGAGTCTGAGTGAGCCCTAGTGAGTCACCAACCTGCGTGAGTTTGAGTTCATGAGTGTGAGCCCGGATCATGTGTCTGAATGAGAGTGAGTCCGTTGTTTGAACACATGTTTATGAGGGAGCCTGAGTGAGCACTCGCGATTCTGCTGACCTATGGTCGCACCTAGGCAAACACTCGTGTCATGTTGGCAGGGCAGGCGACACGGCTGAGTACCCATTCGTCAATGAATTGTGTGATGCAACGATAGCACATGCTGCCACAAAGTTGAGAGGAGCTGCCAAATCGGGTTGCGCATCTGAGATGAGGATGGAATTGAAATTAAGCTTCCATGGCTCTTGGGGCTCTATATCGATTTGGGTGGCTGCCTAAGTCCGGTAGCTGTATAACGTGGTAGCCTATTAGGACTCTATGCTAATAAAAATATGTATGATATTAGAGAGAGAAATTAAGGTATTGGTAATCAGACGAACAGAAAATATATGTACGCGCAAGTGGAATTGCAAGGGTTGTAGCAGATAGTAGCCATTGAAGCTTTCACGCCATACTCTTAAAGGTGCAGCTTAAGTGTCATTCATTATTTTTTTCCGTCAATGCTGATGTATTCTAATGTAAGTCACTGATCATAGAACGTCGACTAGTCCGCCGTGTCAATGCTTCTGAACTTCATATATCCGACTCACTCGACTACTGTGCCCATGTTTTGGCATTGTTCAGGACGAAGTGGAAGCGGCAGAGCCAGCTGAAAGCCGAGCTACTTCGACGGCCGGACCCCGACGGCCACCTACGGAGCACATCGGCACCAGGCGTGTATCTTGACCTGTTAGCCGCTACCTCGCCGGCGGCCGCCAGTGAACACTGCCTCTCCAAGCGAGGATACCTGGGGGGCGTCTTCGTGACAGGCTTTTGAGAATGTCAGCAGGCACGCTACCTATACCATGGGAGCAGTGGTGCCTATACAGTGCAATCGTTGGCAAGCACCGCTCGCAAAAGAGTGCCAGAACTGGAATCTACTGAACTCATTTCTGCGTGTGATCGTGTCGACGTGTGTTCGTTAATGAAAGCACCTAATATATTTCGCTCTTGGCAAGTAACACACACCCATTTAATTGGTTAATCTCATCAATAATAAATTGTTTAGCCCTGCTTAAGTTTATCGCGTACAAAACTCGTGTTAATTCCTTCCATTACAACGCGTTTCGCAATTATACGCATTCCGTAGAATGTTTTTTCCCGTCGGTAAACCGTTGAATTGTTATAGCTTAAATTTTGTACAGAGATGGCATTTGGTCGACAGTATATTGTTATACCAAGTTGTACTTGCCTGATTTTATTAGAACTCAGACGTTCGCATCGTATGCAGCCGCGGACTGGGAGGCGACCCTACTCGCCTGCTCCGACCTGAAAGCCCAAAAGGCGTTGTTCAAACGAGCAATTGCGGCAGCGGAAGCCACTGAGGTCCCGTACTTGAGACTCCGCCTAGTTTTTGTGAGAGGAAGGTTTCTACGCCTGACCCCAGAGCAACCTCCATGTGACTCTCTCTTTTTAGATGCAATAAACGTTTTTACCATCCCAAAGCGAAGCTAGACAAGCCGCTGTCCTAGCGATGAGGGCTCCGCCATATCTATAGCAACAATGCCAAGAGATCAAGCGAAGGAAGTCACATGCAGAGCTCTTCAATACTACTAGTTCCGAAACTTTCCAATGGGCCCATGGATTAAAAATCGGCGGTTTTGAATGGTGAAAACTTGGGTGTATACGAATAGTGCCGGTGACTACGTATAAATTGCCAATTTTCAGATTATTGATGAACGCATAACCACCATGGAAACTAAAATGAATTCAAGATTTGCAGTAGCAAAAATTAATAAAGGGACACTAAAGAGAAAAAGGAAGTGAGTTTGCATCGATAGAATGCCAGTTCCTATTATAAGGTAGTAAAGAGGAAGAACAAGAATACAGGTATCGCCGCCACAGCCGAAACTGCCGAGGCTCGCAACTACAAATCACGTGACGCGCAAGGGATTCCGGAGGCTGACAAATGCGAATTACGTTGACCGTTTGAATGTGGTAGTCGGTTTTGTCTCGAATATGAGATAACATGCTTTTATCACATGTAAACGATGGCGAAAAGACGGAACGACAACGTAAATTTTGCAAGGCAAACAAAAATTACTCATTTCGTTCGCTTGTCGGTAGATACCGCTAGTCTCTCAGCTAACATTGCGCTACAGGCGTCCACTTCAGTTTCGGTTATGTTCCGGCTCAGGCACTTCGTGCATGCTCGGATAGTTTGGTTTGGGCCTGCGGCGCCTGAAATACGAGCTCGGAGCAGCAGATGCGCCTACCTTAAGTGCGTATCGAATGAAGATCATGACTGGGCACGCACGTACGAAGTATTTTTTTTTGCTCCCCGCGCGCCAGCAATCACAGAGTCTCCTCTTGCGTCATAGTGTGAGTCATACTACCCTACTACGTAGTAAGAGCAAACAGTTTGAATTCGACCGGCGGGAACAAAAAAAAAAACCTCAACTTATCGCAATATCTCAGCCGTAATTCGATTTTTTGCTGTCGGATATGTGGCGACAGTGTCACCAAATTCCGTTTATTAGATTTTGATAGCATATTTGGAAACCTTTAGTGTCCCTTTAAAGATAACAGCCGTATAGATAATTAAGATGGAAAAGAAGACGGAAAAATGTGATTTCCAAAAGTCAGGGACGGCAATAGCAAAAAGCTTTTACTGACCGCTTCGAGATGGCGCGAAAGTTCATAGGCACCCGGAAAATGCATACAAAAGCCAGTCACGTTTTGAAGCGGAGTTTCGAAAACTGGTATGATCCAAAAACTCTGGTCACATGAATGGAGAGGTAGAATGTTCGAATAAATTTATCAACTTCTTTATTATTAATAATCACAAAAACTCAGTTTGTCAAAAACTGCACGAAATTAGAAAGGTTTTGTATGTGTAGGTGTGTAGTGAAATCAATCTTTTTGAATTTGGAAGGCAACGAGATCGAGCCACCCGTGGCGCATTGAGACGACAGCTTAATTTGCTACGGTGTAGCCGCAGAAGAAGCGAATGTCCGACTTCTGATAGAATAAAGCAAGCACCCTAAACAAATCAGGTATAAATTTAAAAATCCTGAGTACAAACAGTCATTTCTGGGCAAAACTTGAGCTCTGGGGATTCAACGGTTTATGTGGGCGAAGAGTCCTACGGGATCGATGTCTATCATTACGCAACACGCTCTACACGCTCTACGCGACAAACACGAGCGAGCATTGGCAGACTATAGACGATGGGTTCTTTATGATTCAACAGGATAGTTAAGCGGGCGAGTTGGTGATACATCATCTAAAAACAGCGCGAACAAACGGGGACGAAATTTTTTTTACACACTCATTTCGTCCCCGTTTGTTCGCACTGTTTCTTTTTGGTGGTTTATACTTCAGACATACTAAAGAAGAAAACAAGCTGTTTAAATCTCTGTGAAATGTGTACACCAGGGCGACATGGATCAATCGGGATACGGCGCGATAACTGAGTCCATGTTATTGTCCCTTCTTACACAGTGACGCAGTGGTCGATGGGCTCGCAAAAACACAATCATGAAGCGTACGTACGTAATTCTGACTGGTTCAGGCAGCCCCTCTTTCATAGTGCTGCAAACAGCCTATGATGGCAAGGGATTCAAGTGAATTTTCGCTATAACCAAGGAGCTTGTGAAACAGAGCACAATTTCCCAGTCTTGCAGAAACATAACGTTCCTGTCTCTCTGGGCACACTTTACCATGGGCTATCAGAGAGATTACTTTTTTCTGAGCTCCAATTCGCACCCGGTGGACAGCCATGCCTGCATGTTAGTGGTATTTTCTAGTGCTCTTCGGAATGCTCCAGTGGTTCAACTATAGATAAGCAATAAACTTCGCCCACTATTTCAATTTTAGTTTTCATTCCAAACAAACAGACGGAGCATATACCAAAGGACGATTCTCTTGAAGAGGTCCCGGAACCTATATCAGCGCCCGTGGTACAACACATTAAAAAATAAAATGAAGTGCAGAGTATACGAAATAAAATCAACAAGTATTGAAAGGGAAAGACAGAATTTTAGCCAGGTTTAACTCTGCTGCACCTAAAGGTACGATCGAAAGTTCTGTTTAGCATGGATACACTTGGTTAGAAGTGGTGAATCCGCAGCACTCAGCCTAGCACCGTGTTCTTGATACTTTCGTTGCTTGGACGAGCAGACTTTCTTCAGAAGTTCCGCGTGGCGAGCAATGTCCGCCGAGTGATCAGATGCAGACTGGCGGATATTGCACGTTCGTATACGGCATCGTTAAAGCAGGGTTTTATACCTGTCTTAGGTCGTCTTTAATATAATATGGTTATATAGAAGCGTATAATTGGACGTCGTCGGCTACGTAACAGAAAGGCTGCACTGTGTTTCAAGAACGTTTGAGGTTAGCCAGCTCGGTTAGAACTGGCACCCATTCAGGTTTCTCACCTTGGACACCTTGCGTTGAGGTAAGTAACACTTTCAAGGAAATACTTCCTCGCTGAACAGTTGTTCACGTCCGCTTGTCTCACAGCCATTTCGTTTTTCATGCACTGTGGAGGCAAAACAACATAATTAAGTCGAATGGCACATCCCCTTGATTATGGAGAGGCAATAACCACGTATACCATACCGCGTGATTGGCACGTCCATTCTTAAAGTCCTCTGCAAGATGTCCTAGAGATATACTTCACCCCAGCAGTATATAAAATATGGTCGGTGGTTTCCGTTTTATGGCAAATCAAGCAGCCCACCGTGCATGGAACAAGGAAGCCCAGTATATAAAATATGGTCGGTGGTTTCCGTTTTATGGCAAATCAAGCAGCCCACCGTGCATGGAACAAGGAAGCCTTTTTTCGTACTGAGAGACAACGCAACAAAGCCGGGACAAGGACGAAACAAGCGCTGACTAACAAATGGTTTTATTGAAGGACGGCAAAGTAAATATACACAAAGAAATTAAATAATCAGAAATGTCAGGAAAAGGGGGGATAGCATTACAATGCAAGTCTTCAGGTTACGCGTAAATGGTAATCCCGCTGACGAAGAATGGTCAACCCAAAGAGGGCAATAGGATAATGAGACCAGCTGTGGTTCCTTATCCACATGGTATGCCGTACGCCCTCAAGAAAGTTGCTGGCAGGTATGACGTCGACGTTGTGTTTTCTGCTCCCAACAAACCGAGCTTCATGTGCAAACAGGTTACGAAGCACAGGGAACAAAGCAGAATGTTTGCCAGATACGTCATGTGTCCCCCTTCATACCATGCATGTGCAGAAATCATGTTGCATCTAATTCCCTTCACGTGTGGTGCCGTTTACATTGGATAGACCGGCAGATGCCTGAACAAGAGTAATGGAGCATGAAAATGCAACAAAAAGTGATCCTCTTTTCCACGTTGCTGCTCATTGTACCAAGTGCAAATGTAAACATGAAAGAAAATTATAAATAGTTGATTGGCTTCCGCGCGCAATGTTCCGCCTTTGTTGTGCTTTTCCCAGTATGAATGCATACCATCTCGCCTAGATCTCGGCTTTGCTCAAAGGAAGTCTCTTTCCACTACGACGCCTCTCATAGCCTGGGTGGCTTTGGGGCGTTTAACCCCATAAACTAAACTATAATTTATTCAATGATTGCTTTCCGTGAAACAAGAAAACTATACTAGCTGTGCCGAAGCAAAACGTGCTTCAGTATTCAGACGCGTAACCGTAACGCACATCTGTCAATCTCCGAGATTTTGTAGTTGATTTCATTTCCCTTTCAGAGCGGCAACGTATGACGAACCAAGAAATATACAAGTACCCACATAAGCCTAAAAACGACATATAAATTTTGTTCTTGAACGTAAGCATTAAATGTCCGCAAAATATGAACAAAAAAAGTTTCTTTCATGACCAGACAACGCCATGGTGCGCTAGCAGGGGAGCGACGTCAAGCTCTGGCATAACAGCGAAGCGGGACCGTGTCAACTCGCGGGACCGTGTCAACTCGCGGTTATTCTTCTGATCGGTGCCGCCTGAACTAGATGAGGAAGAGGCAAATTCACCATCCTCGCCACCGATGCCACACCATTCGTTCTGCCAGAACGGCAAGCGTCGCGGTAATTGACCTCTCGTGAGGGAAGCTTACCGTCAGCGCCGGCGGAAAACGGCAGGGTGTGCGGGCCACTAACGAGACACACTCCACCGCGAGCGGACCCCGCAATGGCCGCTTGGCGCGTGGCCCTGAGGGCGCGAACGTGCTCAGGAGTCCATCGTGGGGAATCGCCGCCGGAAACGCAGATGCACATGATTTGACTCATTTTATCTCTGTCGTTCTGCCCGCCTCGTTGGCCACTCCTGGGGGATCCCCGCCCCCGGAACTAGCTGGCATCGAACGATGCCGGTAACTTTCGCAGATGGGCTCGGCGCCAAATTTGTAAACGTGCGCCTTCTACCGTACCGCCCTGTTTTACTCACATGCACTGCATGTAAAATACTCGAGCATGTTATTCTTAAATACTTAATAAAATTTCTTGAACGAAACAATATTCTACACCCGAACCAGCAGGGATTTAGAAAAGGCCTGTCAACGACAACACAGCTAACAGTAACCATATATAACCTAGCCCTCACAATTGATAAACGTGGACAGATTGATCTGATATTTTTAGACTTATCAAATGCTTTTGATCGCGTATCACATAAAAAGTTACTTTGCAAAATTGACAGCTATCGCGACAAGGGCGGTTAGTTTGAATCGCGTCATTGATGTCAGGTTCAATATGACAATTGTGTGTTTTAAATTAACATTCTGTTAATTGGCTAGTTTTAACTCACTGGTTCGAATTGTTGGATGTTTTTTGTTGCTTTGTTTTGTTCCTGAAGGGCACCTACAATTTCTGTTCCATCTTTTTGCTTGATGCTTTTGTATAATACAATCTCCCAAACCGGCGACAGCCTCAACCGAGGATAGCAGTGCCGTTGTAAATAAAATAAAAATAAAATTTTTACATGAGCATCTGTGTAGCATTATTTATGATTCTTGTGCATTTTGTTCTGTTATTGTTTATTTCCGCCGCGTATATCGCACGCGTGGTTGTTCTTATGCAATTGTTCTTCATTTGCCTGAGCACACTGCATCATTTTTCCACTTTATTATTTATTGTATCGCCAAAAGAGTGCTGCATTTAGCAGTTTTTATTTTATCTAATGTGTCGTGCGCATGTTTGGTTTTCTGCAACATTTCTCCCTTCTTTTTTTTTCCCTTTGTCTCACTGCATCATCTGTCAAATTTATTGTATTGTACGTCTGTTTGTTTTTATGCTGTTTCCCCCCTACAACAATGCCCCAGTGGGGGCGCTGTAGGTATTCTGTATAAATAAATAAATAAATAAATAAATAAATAAATAAATAAATAAATAAAAATAAATAAATAAATAAATACTCAGTTAAGTTTGGAGGAGAGCGCCTCGCCAATCTTAATAGTAGCAATAAAAAAGGCGTCCATCACTCTGATCTGCGAATATTATTTATATTGTTACGAGGCACGTCGAGATGTTAGGAGGCAATGGTACGTCGTAGCCGCAACTGTTCTCCGTCACGGACACACTCACAGGAGAACCAGACGTAGCTGCAGCGTCGTTTTTCTCCACTAGCCCAGCACTTCGTCATCGTCTCTTTCACTGCGTACCGTAACATTACCCCCTCCCCCCCAAGCCCCCCCCCCCCCCGAAGAAACACAGTCCCGGTGCGTAGACTACACAAGTGAGCGCGAGATATAAGGTTTGAGACGGGCGACATGCACGACTTCTGGATGATGGTTTGCAGGAGAGTGGCGGTTCACAGGGATAATCTCGTACGTCACGTCGGTAAGTTGCCGCAAGACCTGGTAAAAGCCCACGTAGCGGGGCAGAAGTTTCTCGCACATGCTTACACGTCGAGCAGGGAGCCAGAGGAGTACGAGGGAGCCAGGAGGGTAGTAGGCGTCACGGTGCTGGAGATCGTAACGGTGCTTTTGAGAACGTTGGGACGCACTAAGCCGGTCTCGAGCAATATGACGGGCGGCATCAGCGCGGGCGACGGCATCAGAAGCGTAACTGCAGGAGGAATCGTCAAGAGGCAGTAAGGTGTCGAAGGGAAGTAGAGGGTCGCGGCCGAAGAGTAGATAAAAGGGAGAGTATCCGGCGGTATCATGCCGTGAAGAGTTATAAGCGAATGTTATGAAAGGTAAAGAGATGTCCCAGTCACGGTGATGGTCAGAAACATACATTGACATCATATCGGTCAGGGTACGATTAAGGCGCTCAGTAAGACCGTTCGTTTGTGGATGGTAGGCCGTTGTGAAGTTGTGGCGCGTAGCGCATGAGCGCAGAAGGTCATTAACAACTTTAGAAAGGAAGCAGCGACCGCGATCGGTGAGCAGTTGACGAGGAGCACCATGAAGCAAGATGACGTCATGCAAAAGAAAGTCTGCAACGTCGGAGGCACAGCTAGTGGAGATAGCTCTGGTTATGGCATACCGGGTGGCGTA
Organism: Amblyomma maculatum; assembly: GCF_055883805.1. Taxonomy (NCBI): domain Eukaryota; kingdom Metazoa; phylum Arthropoda; class Arachnida; order Ixodida; family Ixodidae; genus Amblyomma; species Amblyomma maculatum. The sequence continues at coordinate 409,669,735 of NC_139344.1, read as the reverse complement.
ATCGGTCGCTACGGCAATCCATTTGTTCCCTGAAGTGGATTTGGGAAATGGCCCAAGGAGGTCAAGACCAACTCGAGAAAAGGGCTCAGTTGGAACTGCGAGTGGTTGCAGGGGCCCACTAGGGTGAAGAGACGGGGTCTTCCTGCGCTGGCGCAGCTCACAGGCGGCGGCGTAGCGACGAACGGAGCGGTAGAGGCCAGGCCAGTAGACTCGCCTTCGAACATTGTCGTATGTGCGGGACACTCCTAGGTGCCCTGCTGTAGGAGCATCATGAAGGTGCGCAAGAACAGCAGAGCGTAGATGTGTCGGGACAACAAGCAAAAGGTCTACACCACCTGGGCGCATATTGCGTCGGTATAATGTGTTATTAAGCAGCACAAACATACTGATGGGCGGATCGGTGCTGTCGTTGCGCAGGTGATCAATAATGGGGCGCAGGGAAGGATCATGACTCTGTTCGACGCCGATGTGGAGAAAGTTCGAAATGAACAAAACGCAGTCGTCAGCAGTATTGTCAGGAAGTTCAGGAGGGTCAACGGGGTGGCGGGACAAGCTGTCGGCGTTTTGGTGTAGGCGGCCTGACTTGTGCTCAACAGTAAACGTGTATTCTTGTAATCGCAAGGCCCAGCGACCTAAGCGGCCAGTAGGGTCCTTAAGTGATGACAACCAACACAAGGCACGATGGTCCGTCACTACGCTGAAGGGCCGCCCAAACAAATAAGGGCGGAATTTGGTCAACGCCCAAACAAGTGCAAGGCATTCGCGCTCCGTAATGGAATAATTGCGCTCGGACTGAGATATATAAGGCGGCTGGCATAGGCAGTCACACGAGAGTGGCCGTGCTGGTACTGGGCAAGGATGGCGCCAATACCCGCTAGCGTCGGTGCGCAGTTCTGTAGGCGCAGACGGGTTGAAGTGCGCCAGTACAGGAGGAGCGGTGAGCGCGGAAATGAGCGTTGTGAAGGCTTGAGCTTGTTCACGGCTACACGAGAAATTCACGTTTTTCTGCAAAAGGGAGGTAAGGGGACGTGCCAGGTCAGCGAAGTTACGAATGAAGTGACGGAAATAGGAGCAGAGCCCGAGAAAACTTCGCACATCACTTGTATTACGTGGTGTAGGGAACTCGCGGACTGCACGAACTTTATCAGGGTCGGGCTGCACACCATTTTCGTCAACCAAATGTCCCAGGATTTTAATCTGGCGGCGGCCGAAGCTGCATTTTTTTGCGTTGAGTTGAAGACCGGCGCGGCGAAAGACTGCCAGTATCGTAGAAAGCCGTTCAAGGTGACTTGTGAACGTGGGAGAGAAAACGACAACGTCATCTAAGTAGCACGAGCACGTTGTCCACTTGAAGCCACGGAGAAGCGAGTCCATCATGCGCTCGAAGGTCGCAGGAGCGTTACAGAGGCCAAATGGGATGACCTTGAATTGGTATAGTCCGTCAGGGGTGACAAATGCGGTTTTCTCTCGATCCCGTTCGTCGACAGCTATTTGCCAGTAGCCGGAACGCATGTCGATCGAGGAAAAATAGCTGGCACCATGCAAGCAGTGGAGGGCATCGTCAATTCTCGGGAGCGGATAAACGACTTTTTTTAGTGATCTGATTGAGGTGGCGGTAATCTACACAGAATCTCCAAGTTTGATCTTTCTTTTTGACTAAAACGACAGGAGATGCCCAGGGACTGCAGGAAGGCTCAATAATATTATTTGTCAACATCTTGTCGACCTCCTTCTGTATCACGTGGCGCTCAGCAAGAGAGACTCGATAAGGCCTTCTGTGAATAGGGCTGGCATCACCAGTATTGATGCGATGGGTAACGACAGATGTCTGGGCCAAAGGTCGGTCGCAAAATAAAAAATGTCGCTGTATGAAAACAAAAGGTCGGAGAGAGCACTGGCTTGCTGAGGTGTCAAATCCGGTGCTATCATGGGAGTAAAAAGGGTCGAACGAGAAGCTGATACGGGGGGTTCAGACAGAGGCACAGGCTTGAGGGCAGAAACTTCGCAGTCAGCCAACGGAAGCAAGTCAGCGAGTGCAATGCCATGGGGCAAAACTTGGACAGAGCGGCTAAAGTTAAGGGCGGGAAGATAGGTTCTGTTATCCGTGACGGTCAGGACAGTGTGAGGGAGTATGACGTTACGGTGGAGAACAACATCGGTGATTGGACAAGTGACGTATGTACCATCAGGAATAGCAGGAAAAGGGGCCAAAGGAACATACATGGCAGCTTCGGGCGGTAGGCGAACAAACTCGACGGAGCAGAGGCGTGGCTTGATATCTGTGCGGTCGGAGCAGAAAGGCAGGTCTAAGCGAAGGAGGCCACTTGAACAATCAATCAGGGCAGAGTGCGCCGTTAAAAAGTCGATGCCGAGGATCACATCCTGAGGGCAGCGGTCGATTACAGTGAAGAGCACAGGGGTAGTTCGACCACAAATGCTCACGCGCGCAGTGCAAAGTCCCACGACGGCAGCGACGCCTCCATCGGCGACACGAACGGCTGATGAAGAGGCGGGTGTGACAAATTTTTTGAGTCGGCGGCGAAACGAAGAGCTGAGGACGGAAATTTGGGCACCAGTGTCAATGAGGGCGGTAACAGGCACACCAGCTACACAGATATCTAGAAGCAGAGGATTTTCGGGCCGGGTCGTCAATGCAGCTTCACCTCCGGGTGCTGCATTGATCAGTTTTCCGGGAGCGGGCCAGAGAAGTGAGGGGACGAGGAACGGTGAGGTAGGGGCGAGCGGGAACGGCGGGTCTGGGGAGACGGCGATCGGCTGGACATGCGCGGGGATGGCGAGTTAAAGTCACGAGAGGGCGTATCACGGAGAGAGGTTGGGTGTGGTCCGTAGGCGGTGCTGCGATCATGATAGTAGCGAGGTCGAGGTGGCGGAACCCAACGGCTGCGGCAATGGCGAGAAATGTGGCCGGCACGTGAGCAGTTGAAGCAGGTGGGTCGGTTGTCCAAGGTCCGCCATTCTTTGGGTTGCGGTAGCGTCGGGTAGATTCGGGGTATCGCGTCGGGAAGGGCGCAGTCGGAGCCGCAGCAGCTACCACCGGAACGGTGGGCTGGACAGATGGCTGTGCGGACGGCTGACCAGAGCTGAGGCTTACGCTCGCATTAAGGCCCACGTTCGCGAATTCTTGGCGAACGACAGCTTGGATCAGTGCTATAGTAGCATCCGCCGGCTGAGGTGTGAATGCGACGGGGGCCATTGCCTCCAGCTCTCTGCGAACGATCCTGGTGAGTTTGGCTCATGGGACGGCTGCTGCAGTGTTGGCAGATCTTCGCACGAGGACGTAGCGACTGTGTTTGGCAAGCAGTCGAAGCGGGGAGCAATACGACGATGTTTAGCTTTCTTAAACCGCCGGCATACCTCGAGGGCAGAGTCGACCGTCGTACAGTCTTTGCAAAATAGAAGGTTAAAAGCGTCGTCAGCAATGCCCTTTAAGATGTGGCCCACCTTGTCACACTCGGGCATGGCGCTGTTCACTTTGCGGCATAGAGCTAGTACGTCTTGTATGTACGACAGATATGATTCGGTCGACGACTGTGCTCGCGATGTCAGGTCCTTTTTAGCGCCGAGCTTGCGTCCGATCGGCTTGCCAAAGAGATCCCGAAGCTTCTCTTTGCACATGTCCCAGGATGTTAGATCTTCTTCGTGCGTCTCGAACCAGACGCGCGCCTTACCAGCCAGGTAGAAAATGACATTTGCAAGCATTGAACGTTGCGTCCCATCGGTTGTGCTTACTGACTCGCTCGTACATAGCGAGCCAGTCTTCGACGTCGATGTCATCGGTGCCGCAAAAGGTTCCCGGATCACGAGGCTGCGCAACGACGACAGTGGGCGCTGGTTGTGCCGCTGTAGAGGTAGCTGCGTCGGACTGCATAGTGCTAGCACCAAGTTGGCGGCCACTACGGAGATCCAGCTTGTGGTATTGGTGTCTTACCCAGCAGCTCCACCAAGATGTTACGAGGCACGTCGAGATGTTAGGAGGCGATGGTACGTCGTAGCCGCAACAGTTCACCGTCAGGGACACACTCTTCTTCTTCTTCTTCTTCTTCTCCCTCGTTGTAATGGCACATACCCACAGTGGGGGATTGGCCAGAATTCGTTGTAGGTGACATAATATTTTTGATAATGTCGATTTGACTGTATGATACAGATAACCTAATACTTAGGAGCTAGTGTTGCTGAAATAACTTGAAATTTTGAGGCAATATAATAGAAAGCAATGGTAAAAAAGGAATAAAATTGTAAATTACTAAAAATAATAATAAGAAGAAAAAATACAATTCAGACAGCTCAGCGCTAACACACAAATCTTCCAGTAGCAATATTATAATTATGAAGTAATTCACACACCGGTTTTAGGGCATACCCTTTGACGGTTGCACCAAAGGAGAGGAGGACAGGAACTGTAAATGGCAATCCTAGGCGAGTAAGAGGTATTTCTAGATAATGTCTTCTCTGAGTAGCATACCTGTGGCAGGAGAGGATGTAATGTTCGATTGTTTCCACGTCGTTACATGACGCACAAAGATTCGACGGCGTGAATCCAGAGCGACATAAATAAAGATTCAGGGAAGGAATTCTACAACGCATGAGCGTCATGGAAACCTCACATTGCCTCGAGGTACAACATCGGACATTCCAATGGAAATTTAAATGGTTAAAATCCGTAGTCGCAAGGAGTGGCTCATGGCTCAAGGAGTTTAACGTTTGAAATCGTTCAAAACGGGATATATTTAGCAAGATAATATTGGGTACAACATCGGCAACAGGCCCACTGAGAGCTGAATTTGCTAAATAATCCGCCATTGTATTAGAAGCGATGCCGCAGTGTCCCGGAACCCACTGAAAACGTACTTCCTGTAAGTGTATCGGAAGGAAAAACATCAGGGTTTGTTTCAAAAGACGCATTTTCGGACTTTCTAACGCTGCTAAGACTGACAGGCAGTCAGAGAGTATTATTACGTGAGTAACATTACCAGGAACTTTACAGGAGAACCAGACATAGCTGCAGCGTCATCTTTCTCCACTAGCCCAGCACTTCGTCATCGTCTCTTTCACTGCGTACCGTAACAATATATTACAGAACGCAAGCGAAGCTCCTGGCTTCATATTTAGGTTACCGTCGATTTGTAATAATACCGCACAGGTAAATTTTTGGCATGCAACCATGGAATAAAACATTTAATGTAGTAAAAGATATTCTCGTTGTCGCACTTTTTTCGAACGATCGGTTGCATCTGAAGCTGTTAAGCCAATCTCTATTACCCCAACGACATGGAGTAGCTGATCGTACTGAAAACGAAGGCTTCCTCAGTGGATTCTTCTCTTTTAACCCTCCGCCCATACTCTTCACTCGTCTGATGAGGCTAAATGGTTTGCATTGCGTGGCACTCCGGTTTCTTAATGGTATCTCCGTATACCCGTGGTCCTGGAAAAGAAGACCTAGTGTTCTGATTTTGGTTTATTTTTGGGACTTCTGAGCCCGCTACCTTAATTTTAATTTCAGAATTCACCTTGCAGCTAAGAGGTTTCGGGTTGTATATGAATACCAAAATTCAGCCTCACCTAAGCCAAAAGAAGAAAGTGGGCTAGTTAAAAGATGGCGTTTGTGCGAGAAACCAGATATCGCAACTAGGATAAAATTACCTCCTTTGCAAAGGCACGGGTATGGCAAACAGCGCAACTCCAGGCACTATATGCTATTCCGAATGACAGTATGTTCTTTCAGAGTATGGTGCGTAGACGTCTATTCGCGCTATTTTGCAGCTATGGCTGTATACACGGCGAGCATACAACTTGATGAAGACGCGGCGCAGAGAAATACGTTTAGTTCATTCTCGTGATTGGGTGAAGAGGTGTTATAGCTTTCGTAGTGTTGCAAGTTAGTTATGGGATGGAACATAGACGTGTCTTCGCGAGACAATATTGTACGGAGATGCTTGAACAAACTTTCTTGTTTCACTCCCGTGGTCACCTAAGCCACTGGCGTTTTGAAAGTGTGGAGCAGTATGCAACATCGGAACTAGAACAATTATACTCCACATAGCTTACAGGTATGTGCAGTTGACTACCAGCAAGCGCTTGAGCCGACGGGGGTCATATATTATAGATTAATCGCTTGAGACCAGAGATGGGCCCGTGCGGTCTATTTCGCTTTACTCTCTGAGCCTCAACTTTCAATATGCGGCCCTCCCTCACACTCCGTTTTACAAATTCCCTGACCCTCCTTTATCCTCGCTTCCTCAGCTCTCCATCGCCCTCATCCTCACAATTACAGCTCTAACATTCGAATGATTAATGCGACCGCATTAAAGGTTTCGCTTCCTGCAGAAAGTCCAGCGTCGGTATTTACTGGCGTTTTGATAAAAAAAAAAATAACGTCTAATACGTGCGATGCCTAGATTATTCCACCGGAGGAATGCATGCTTCTGGTCGATGTTCCGTTATCGTAAATAATGACGATCGTATTTTCTGCAATCGGCAGCAGCACTCGCGAAAGGTTCCGCCGATGGCGACACCATTGCATGAAGTCATAGCGACTTAGCAACACAGTTGGCAATGGACGAGTGAGATATCCGAAACGGAAATGGTCGTTCAAGCAAGAGCGCCTGATTAGCTAAGTACGGAATTTTTACCTGTCAGTGCCGACGTGCTCATTGGTCTCATGCAAGATACTGTATTTTCGGCCACGATGATGATAGTGTTGGCTAGTACCGAGTTTTCAAGAGCTGCATGGTGAAATAGGAATCGAACACTGCGGGGAGCCGAGCAAGACACGTTACTCTGAAGCCATGTGCACGTGGGCACGTCGCACGGCTTGGTTAAGCGTGACTATGCCGGTTGACTTTCACATAATGTGGTAGTTCATGACCGCATGCTAATGAGTAGTGTGATGAACAGAGGCACAAATTAAGGCGTCGACTGACTAGGAAAGTGCATGTACGCGAACGAAGGTTTTCAAGGAGAGCCGCAAACGGCAGCCGTTAACTGTGTTACTTCGCACCAGTAAGGGTCCTTTGTTGTGCCGGAGCACCACGTTAAAACCACCGTCATACACCCGAATCGGGAGAAACCACTAGAGTGTACAACGGCTTGCGGAAAACGTCTTCGGCGTGAACGATGACTCATCCGACGAGATAGGCGAAGAACCCTCGTTGGTCATGAGCGCGTCCGTTCGTCGAATTCAGACGGGGACCAAAGGTGCTTCCTGATTTAGGGATACGAGCTGCTGACAGCTGCAACGGATTCCGGGACATACAAGCCGAACAGTGACGACAGGACAGACAGATAGTGTCAAGAGACAGTGGACGAAGCTTATAGACGTTCTCGCCGGTAATCACCTCTTCTTAATACAAGCTCGTTATGTTCTTGACCCCCAATACGACTTTGTAAAAATGCCGTATATGTTATTCATAAATGTTTTGTTAACTCACCGTCGCCTTGACCGCTTTACCACGATCTCAGTGGAGAAGCGGTAGCAGTCTATATAGTCCGACGTGCACCAGCACAACAGGGGTGGCAGCGGTGGGGTTTCTGAAAACACCTGTGCACAACAGTGATGATATCATCTCAGGGATGTTCCTGGCGTGATTGCAAACACCACCAAATTCCTTATTGCCGAAAGTCGCCGACGTGATTGAGTCGAACTGCAAGTAAATCATTGCTCACTGCGTCTGCTTTGAGCTGTGTCAAACCACGTGGATTCTTTAAGAATAGCAATCCGAAGTGGTCACAGACGACGATGGACGCAAGAAATAAGAGATCTAGTGTCTTCATGATGTGGCTGAAAAATGGCACTGGCAAGAGCCGTGCCAGTTTGATATATATCCTGGCAAAGCCAAAAGAGGCTGCACCGAAAAGCCCGGTGAAGTGGAAAGCGATGGAAATTTCTACTTATATGGCACCTTGAGATAGCCAATCAGAAGCGACTGCGTGAAGAATTTCAGGCAGGAATTTATTCTGAATGCGAGTCAAATAGACGCTGCCATAAAAACCGGCAGAACCTGGCCCTCGCTGAACATTCCTTAAGATAGAAATGGGCAGGGCAATAAATTACACCACACTGCGTGTGGAAGGAGATTTTGGTAAGCAGCTGGAAGCCAAATGCACTGGCGTACAGGACATATATTCAGCAGCAAAGTCCTGACTCTGATTTAGGTTGATTCAAGCGTGCCCTTTCACGCACGTAGCGTAGTAGTAACAAAGTGATTACCAAAATGGAAGGAATTGCAGCGTATTTGAATGCGAAATTACGGTTAGACGAATAAAACAAAATACAGGGCACTTAAAAATTTACACATTCATGATATCTGTTTAACAACCGGAAAAGTATGTGTGGACACTTCAGTCACACTGAATGCGGCCGCATTAGAAATAACATTGTTGTTTCATATATCTCTCGTTGGAGCCTCGTGTGATTTTACTTTTTAGCATATACGGTTCATTGTAGATACAGCCCTGAGATTTCGGGCTCTTTCCAGAGGCGGTGCTAATTCTTGCTCCATCTCAAACTGGCACGTCACGTGACCAGCCATAGCTTCCTTTATACTCTGTGCCTGTCAACGCGCCGCGCGAACAATAGAGCGGCGCTACCGCTTCCCTCGCTGAGGGCGCCACTGATGTGAACTTTAAAAAATCTGGACTGTTGAGATACCATTTCAATTGTTCCCAGCAGCTGCACTGACATACACATGCTTTGCTTTCCTCCTTATGCAGTGCTTTTACTTAATTGTACTTTTTTGTTGTGCGCTAATCTTTCGTTGGGCGGTATTTGCTGGTTAATGTACTATTTATTTCATATTTCCAAAAATTTGTTCAATTTTTTTATATATTTAAAGTGATTTTGCCGGTCGACAGATGGCGCTAATGGGGGTTGTGTGCTGTTCATGCTTTATATGATAAACCTGGAGCGGAGGATACAAGACAGTAACCTAGGTTTTAACCTGTCATATAGATTATGTGGAAAGGCGGTAGAGCAGCGCCTCCCCGGTTTGATGTATGCAGACGATATTGTGCTGCTAGCTGAGAGTCTGGAAGAATTGCAAACTCTAGTTAAGTATTGCGGAGACGAAGGGGACGCTCTAGGCTTCAGTTTCAGCGCAGTTAAGTCGGGTCTGATGATTTTCTACGGCTGAACTGATCAGGGTCTTAAAATACAAGGCCTTGAAATACCTAGAGTAGCAGAACATAAATATCTGGGGGTATGGGTAAACGAAGGATTGGCATACATTGGAAAGCATGAGCAATCACTTAAGGCCAAAGGGCGAAGGAATGCCGGGATAATGAAGCATAAGGCATTGTGGGGATACAATAGGTATGAGGTTTTGAGGGGTATTTGGAAAGGAATTATGGTGCCCGGACTTACTTTCGAAAATGCGGTTTTGTGCCTAAAATCAGAGGTACAGTCGACATTAGAAACAAATCAGAGATCCGTTGGACGATTAGCACTAGGTGCCCATGGCAAAACTACAAATGAGGCGATACAGGGAAATATGGGCTGGGCATCTTTCGAAGTACGGGAAGCTCAGAGTAAAATATTATATGAGGAACGCCTGAGGAAATTGGACAGTAACGGGTGGGCAGCTAAAGTATTTAAATACATGTACGTAAAACGTGTTGACTCACAATGGAGCAAAAAAACTAGGAAACTAACTAGTACGTATGCTAGTAACAAGGACGTAGAAATAAAGAGCATTAAGCAACAGGTGAAAAACACAGAAAGTAAAAATTGGATAAATTCGACGGAAAAGAAACAGAGTGTGGAATTATACCGAAAGTGGAAAATGCAGATCAGGAAGGAAGATTTCTTTGATAACTCAAGAGGCAGTGCCCTACTTTTTGAAGCTAGATCAGGGTGCCTTAGAACACGCAGCTATAAAAAGAAATTTAACAATGGAGATGACGCATGTGCTTTATGTGGAAACTCCAGAGAAACAATTGACCATATTATACTCGAATGTAATGGTATCCATCCGGAAGTTGGTGCAGGTGCAATCACTGTTCCTGAAGCTCTGGGGTTTAGAGATAACAGTGGCTGGGTGAATAAACCGGCAGGGGAAACTAGCAAAAAACGACTGGAAGATTGGTGGCTTAAAAGCAGAGAAGTGACAATGTTAGTAATGTAGGAACAAAATTTAATAAATAGAATGATGGTTTAGTTAACCATTCTAAATCAATAATTAAGATATAAGGAGAAAAATGAGCATGATAGCTACTGCTACCACCCCGTTTCAAAGGGGACGCTCCTATATTCCATCCATCCATCCGAGGCGCACGGGTCGCACTGGTACGAACGTCGGCGCGGTGCGGGAGAGCTGTTATTCGCTAGCATAATAACTGTTCATAAGCTTTAATCGTGCATATTTACTTCTAAGGCCGACATCCACTCACCATAACAAGTGATTATGATACTTGTTATGCAATAACACCAACGCTATATGGCATTTTATGTCAGGCAGTTTCAAGAAATTGCGCATGGCTCGAAAAACTGGATGACTGCTCCGGTAGCGCCAATGGTAATAGAAAAAATAAAATGATAGTCTACGCTGCAATAAAATTTAAGAAGAAAGGCACCAGCATTTATTTACACATTTCACAACAGCAATTGTGCTACAAGAGTACCATGTAGAAGTGGTGTGATGAATAGTTGCCACAAGTAGGAAAAAATGTTCACGGTTACTGCTGTCACTGATAGCAGTTCAGAAGCCAGCTTGATTTACAGATGATTGGAACAACTGCATCGCAGTATGCCATTGAGATCTGTAAGGAGAACAATTTTGGTATCAGCTGCTACTTTCGATGATTCAGCGCGTCGTACAAACGTTTTTTTTTTTTTTTTTAACTTGAAAAACAAGAAAAAACCTGTTGCATCTTTCTGTTTCGATCACTCCAAAATAATCGCCACAATAGGCAAAGCGTGTGTTTTTATTTTTTCACAGATTTGCGCATTAGTGAACCAAAAATACTGCGCTGGAGCACATGTAACATACCACACAGACGAGCTAACCAGGGAGGAAGTTAGCATCGTAGTCCAGAAAATACTGGTGCACATTTAATATTATTATTACCTTACTGGGACGCGTAATAAACACTTCTGGTGCTGTCATTATTTTCCGCAGGTCTTAATGCGGTTGAGTACGAGTTTTGCGGTTTCCTATGATAGAGAGGGACAGCGATTTAGTTGACAAGGAAAACTAATATAGGCTTTGCACGATTCGGTTTAACTCACTTTAAAGTAGTCATCTTCACAATAGGTCAATCTTGTGTTTCTAGTTTATCACAAAATTTCGTAATTAGCGTATACTGCAAAAAAAAGAAAAAAAAACCTTCGCAGGAGCACATCTAACACACTACGCAGACGAGCTAGGCAGGGAAGCAATTAGCACTGCAGTCCAGAAAGCAACGGTGTACATCTAACATTATTATTGCAGTATTGACGCTTAGTAAACACAGTGTTTGGTGCTGTCATTATTTTTTACAAGCCTCAAAGCATCTGAACACTTCGCAGCGATCGCCGGAAGGACAAAGCAAAGCTGTCACTTACCAGTTAGCACATTGCTGTATTCCTGCAGCACCCGAAGGCAGAGAAAAGTAGAAGCATGACCTTGCACACTGCAAAATAGTCCACGAAACAGCGAGAAAGAGGCAGCGCATGGCTATCCGGACCGCTTTGCAACACGGCGCACCCGGCACTCGCCTGGCGAGGGTGACCCTACGTCGCTGTCGCCATCTCTCGGCAGCCAGCGGCGTAACTTGTCAACGGAGGAGGAGCGGCGGCGACGGCCGCGGAGCGCGGAGTTGCCAGGCACAGAGTGTATAAAGGAGGCTATGGACCAGCGTATCTATAAACTCGGCCATGCCATGCGGTTTCGCAGTTGGTGTCATATACCTTGGCGACCAACCAGCTCTCAAAAATGTCAGGAGACAGCAATGTAGGCTATTCCCTATACACAACCGAGTTTCTAGGCGTATGTGGGCTCTAATGCTATCGCTTTAAACAAAACTATAAATGCACACAACTTTACACGATTTAAAGAATACAAAAATTAGTTGAGCTAAGCTTAGTAGTGTAGCCCCTTCCGTATCGTGAGCTGATACAGAGCCATGGACACTGTTCTGTTGCAATGGTGACGGCACAGCGATAACTCGATGTTGACGCTTGACGTTCGTATGCACCAAGTGCTGGTGCGCTTTTGTGATGGGCTTTTGGTTACTCTGCTTGGTACCGCCCTTAATTCTAACAGAGGGATGATGCTGCTCGCATTTTTTTTTACCAGTGTAGCCATAAATTAGCAGTAGACTTGCTCCCGAAGTGATGCGTTTGTGCGCTCACACACACACACACACACACACACACACACACACACACACACACACACACACACACACACACACACACACACACACACACACACACACACACACACACACACACACACACACACACACACACACACACACACACACACACACACACACACACACACACACACACACACACACACACACACACACACACACGCGCGCGCGCGCGCGCGCGCGCGCTTTTCTTTGTTGTCTTCCCGGGCCGACGTGTTTGGCGATAGAGCCATGAAATGGAGTGGGAGGGGAGCGCACAGAGTGAGCACTTTTGAGGGTGAATCGCTGGGAAAACGCAGGCAATGAACTTCCCTCCTGCAACGCTGTTTTCATCGGCAAAGAAGTTTGCATTTCTTCTATTTTAACGCGATAGCGTTAAAGGTCCCGTTCGCCAGAAAATCTGGTGTCAGCATTGTGAGCGAAAAATCACGAACATGGCGCTGGCAGGTGGTAGATGGCAGCTGACGCGGCCGCGCACTGATCGGACATAGGATTGCCCGACGTTAAGTTTGTCAGGAGCTGCCAATTCGGATCTCTCCTTTCGTATGGGAGGGTTATATTAGGATCAGCCTGCCAAGACCTTTGCATTATGGGTCAAACAAGTTACCCCTAAGCCACGCAGGTGCGTTCATACGACTCAAGAGTCCCCCATTATTTTGTTTGCTATACGCTCCATTTCCTGCCTCACTGTTTGTCCCAGGAGTGTCCAAATTACGATACTCCATAATGTGAAATTTCAGAGCAGCTAGTAAGGCAGGTTCCCATGCCAGCGATTGAGCGAACTCAACGGTGAGCAGCAGCGACAGAGCGAAAAATTTCCAACGTGTTGGAACTGCGTCTTTCTGGCTGCTCGAGCAAGGTGCGTTGGCCTTATAGCATGTGCATGGCTTCTTTTTAATGACGAGTTGCGCACGCATAAAATACAAACACAGAACGAGAAAGAAGGAGATGGGCTCCCGTACCTGGCCCTGTTCGCGGGCCGGGCCCGTGCCGCTCGGAAGCCCTCTACCTCCCGGCTTGGGCCGGGCCCTGGCCAAGGTATATTTGTCACGGGCGGGCCGGGCCGGGCTCCCCGACCACGAACACATGACACCACTGCGAAAGCGTGAATACTGCCGCAATGCGATAGGCGTCTAGAATGCACATAATTTTCCCATGTCCTCCATATGAGGGGATTTAGTCGACCAGCCTTTTCCACCCCGCCTCTTCGCCGCGAATGGATCTTTGGTCGTCGTTCGTGACCGAGCAGAGGAGCTGCTTGTGGGCTATTTAGTTTCGAGTTTCGCATCTCCGCTTGGTATAACACCGGCGCTGACGTTTAAGCATCCGGAACTCGCGTCACACTGTTGCCTATCAAGCGTATCTGTTGTTACTTATTCCTGCCTTCACATGGCTTCGTTTGAAGCGGGACATAGCTCGAACCATCTGCGGGGCAAGAGTTTTCTCGTGTTTCTCTTGCTTCGAAAAGGTGACGTGAAAGGTACATGGTGAGCCAGGCGAGCATACCGAGTACATGGCCGCAGAATCAACCCCTCGTTTATATTTAGAGCTATCGCTGTTTTGGGGAAGCAAAGAAGCTGCTTATTGAATAAATAAAAAAAAAACGTTTTAGTCATTCAAGCCACAAGTAATAGCAGCGTAAGAAACTTCAGCGAATTACCGGCTTCATTATCTACGAGCGCCACAAGTGGCTCAGTTCAAAGCATAGCTTGCGGTTTTTGCACAATATGTCAATTTTACGTATGTGCTGTACCAATATATATTCAGCGAATTTGTATTTTTAACCGTGAAATCTCAGGATATCAAGATCTTGGATAAACTTGTTTCAACTGTTTCAACTGCAATTATAGCACGACGAGCTGGGTCCGGCTGCGCTCAGGCCCTGTCAGAATCGGGCCGGTCCGGGCTCGGATGTGTTGCGTTGTGCCCAGACCGGCTCGGGCTCAAAATTTTGGCCCATGACCATCTCTAGTTGGCCTGAGCAGCCGCGACAGCTCAAAACGAGTTCTTGCGTCTTCGTGGCAAAACTCGCTAACGTTTTCGCCTGCAGGCTTTACGTCGCTATAGGGAACTTTTGCCCGTATTCCCGAATCCCAAAATATATCATTCTGAATGTGTCGCTTTCGCCCTCATCTGATTGGTGGAACGCCGCAAATGGATGTGGCGAGTCGGATGCATGAAAAGTGCATCGAAGGGAGCAGTCGGTTATGTCCTTCACACGGCGTCTCTCATCGAAGATGCAAAGGATCTGAATGGAGAGCGCCGCCAACATGGCGACGTGGCGGGCGGCGTGGCGGCGAAGCCTCTAGCATCGAAGTGGACTCGTCGGTGCTGATGCGTTTTCGGCCCATCAACAGGCTATTGGACGCAACTACGGCTTTCGCTTAAGGCAATTTTGTCCTGTTCTCCACTTCGCTGAACGATCCGGCGGTTCATAGGCCTAACGAGACAAACTGTTCTGTCAAAAAACGATTCACTTTCCGAAAACCACAATTGTGATGCTATATATGCGAAGCTCTGAGTGTCCGCGTTTGCTAACGTTGAATGATGTATGATGTGTGATTCTCGCCAGAGTCTGAACGGGCTCTGGTGAAACGGGCCTAAGACGGGGCTGATTGTCACGCGGTGTCTCGAAATGGGGACGCCGACCGTTATAGCTGGCCCATCACTCTGTGGCTCCTTTCGCCAATAAAAGCAGTTGCCACCACCATCCATAGCGAGCAGATCGAACGCGAGCCTAGTACTCCAAGCCAGGTGTCTAGTATTAGCATAATAGTCGAAGTAAACACTGTAATGTTGAGTTTTCAACATTATTATAATTTATAAATTCACGATATGTTTTATATTGTACTATAAACATTATGTTAATTTTCCAAATAAACATTGTTTTAATCAAATCTTTACATGCTATTAGGCTTATTTAAAATCTTGAAGAGATGAACGTGCTGCGGGCTGTCCAAATATTCTCGCTCCAGACAATAGCAGAAATTGAATATCTGCAATAAAACGCAAAAGGAGACAACCTCTATATTCAGAAAAGTTGCTCTACAGTGCGTTTCATGAAAGCATCCAAAAATGATTTGATATTCATGACACCACCTATATGCCGGAAGCGGTAAAAAAGATACTTATGAATGAGGCAGGTGGTACTCGATTGTAGTGGCTAACAAATGCGTCCACCTGCCGGATGGAAAGCATTCAAGAAACTCGGAAGCAAATAAACTAGCCAAGAAGAACACCTTAGTAATCGCGGGTGGCTTCAACGCAAGAAGTGCGAGCTGGGGATACCAAAAAACAGAGAGAAAGGGGAAACAGATATGCGTGGCGGCGGAAAGCATAAACTGTGACCTCCTAACGGACGAAAATCAACCGACTAGGCGAGGTAACAGTGTGAGTCCAGATACCTGCCCTGACCTCACCTATATTAAAGGAACAAAGCAGGCCGAATAGGAAAATCTGCTGGAAGACCTAGGCAGTGACCACTACATACTAAGAACGACAATTGAAGCAGCCAACGTAAAGAAGAAGATCGGAACGGCCCACCTTACCAACTGGGACGCCTTCCGCAAACACTGCGAACAACTAAAAGGGGAAATCACTTCCGTGGAGGAGTGGGGCCAACAACTGAAACAAATACAAGAACTCTATACGAAAGAAATAGATAGAACAGAACAAGAACCGGAGGTGGACAAGCGGCTGCTCGGGCTATGGGAGGCAAGACGCGGGCTCACCAAACGCTGGAAAAAGCAAAAGCTAAATAAAAAACTCAAAAAGAGGATCGCGGAAATCACGATAAAGGCAGAGGAGTACGCAACACAACTGGCCAGGCAGCGATGGCAGCAGTTCAGCAGCTCACCCCAGTCGGAAAAAACTACAGAAAATTTTCTGATGTTACGACAGAATTTCTGTGCGGTTTTTGACGGAAAACCTGTTGTGACAACAAAACCTTCTGTAGTAACATCAGCAATTTCTGTAGTTTCAACAGAAACGTGCTACGAAACTACAAACAACAGAAATATACTACAGAAGAACTACAGAACTACAGAAAACTATTACAGAACTACAGAACAATCTGATGGTTACGACAGAACTACAGGATATTTTGTCGTATTTTTGACAAAGTTCTGTAGTTTTTTTCGACTGGGACTGAACGGCACGCTCAGCACGGCCAACACGTGGCGCATACTAAAGGCCCTCATGGACCCAACCAAGACAAAAACAGAAAGTGGCAAGGCAATTCAGAAATTGGTTCACCAGTACGACGGAACAGACGAAGAACTGCTGGAAGCAGTCCGCATCAAATGCTACGGAAAGGACAACCCTCAGGGCTACGACGGGGAGTACCAAGGGGCGGACAATCCTGCAATGGGCAGGCCGATCATGAGAGCGGAAGTCCAGGCGGCGATAAGAGCGACGACACGAAATACAGCAGCCGGCGCAGACATGATCAAGCACGCCTTGATTCGCAACCTCAGCGACGAGGCAATCGACCAGCTCACGGTGTACCTCAACATGCTGTGGGCAGAGGGGATGGTCCCGAAGGAGTGGAAGCACGCTGTCGTGGTTATGATACCCAAGCCCGGCAAGAAGCTTCAGATAGAGAACCTGGGACCCATTTCCCTCACGTCGTGCCTTGGCAAATTGTACGAGAGAATCGTCACCAGGCGAATCCAACAATATCTAGAGGCCGAGGAGCAGTACCCGCACAGCAAGTTCGGCTTCCGGGCGAACCTGTCAACGCAAGACGTCCTACTGCAGATCAAGGAAGAAATCATAGACACGGCACCCAGAATTGGCGAAAACATTATCATGGCCCTGGACATCAAAGGGGCCTTCGACAATGTTAGCCACGAAGCCATCATGGAAGGCCTAAACAACGCCAATTGCGGAAGGAGGACCCACGACTACGTAAGATTCTTCCTATCAGAACGCACAGCGACAGTGGGATTGGGAGACCTGCGAAGCGACACCTTCACCACCCCACGAAAGGGCACGCCGCAAGGATCCGTAATCTCACCAGTGCTCTTCAACATTGCGATGATCGGACTGGCCAGAAAACTCAGCAAGATCGATGGCATCCAGCACGCAATGTACGCCGACGACATTACGGTCTGGACGAATCAAGGCTCGCTAGGACAAAAGCAAGAGAGACTGCAGGAAGCAGCAACATGTGTAGAAGAGTACGTGAGAGAAAGGGGCCTAACCTGTGCCACGGAGAAGTCGGAACTTCTTAGGGTAGGATCCAACCACACCAAGGTGGACCTGACAGTAAGGTTAGAAGGCCGAAATATACCGGAAAGAGACATGATACGCATCCTAGGCATGTGGATCCAAGGAAGCAGAAGATGTACCCACACAATCAGTCTACTCAAGACGTCAACAGAACAAGTAAGCCGCATGATAAAGAGGGTATCGCAGAACAGAAGCGGGGTGAAGGAAAGCGACACGATCAAGCTCGTCAAATGCCTGATAGTCAGCAGAGTCACGTACTCGTTGCCATACCACCGCATGACCAAGAAAGACAAAGAACAGACGGAGGCGCTGCTAAGAATAGCGTACAAGACGGCACTCCACCTACCAAAAAAACACATTAAATGAAAAGCTGCTACAAATGGGCCTAAACAACACATTCGAAGAACTAACGGACGCCCAGCTAAGTGCGCAAATAGTCAGGCTCCAACAGACAGTCACCGGCCGCAAGCTCCTAGAGAGATTAGGACACGACGTAGAAGGGATCGTAGATAGAGCAGCCACCATTCCAGACGAGGTCCATCAAACACTGGATGTCAGCCCCCTGCCGAGAAACATGGATCCCAACCTCCACGCCGCTAGAAGGCAGGCCAGGGCAGACTATGTGCAGCGGAACCTAGCCACAATGGAAAATACGGTATACACAGACGCGGCCCTATACCCATGGGACCGCAGGACCAGAAAGTTCAGAGTCGCGGCAGCAGTGGTAGACCACATGGGGGAACCAATCAGCAGTGCGACGTTAAGAAACTGTACGGTAACGGAGGGGGAGGAGGCTGCCGTAGCTCTAGCGGCCGCCGAAGGTTACCGTAGGAACAATTCTCTCATAATCCTAACAGACTCCAAAGCAGCATGCAGGAACTACACACGGGGCAAAATAAGCAAGGAAGCGCTGAGCATCCTCCTCGAAGCAAGGCTTCCAAATAAGACCTTAAGACACAGGATTTTCTGGATACCGGCACACACCGGGATAGAGGGTAACTCGAGGGTAGACAGCCTAGTTCGCGAGATCACGAACCGAGCAGGGCAGTCAGAAGCCCTGGAGGACCCCATAACGGTGGAACCAACGTATACAGAAATACTAAACTGCCACAGAGGGCGGAGATTCAAATACCCACCACCCCACACATCATTAACACAGCACGAGGCGGTCTGTTGGCGGAGACTGCAAGCAGGGACATTCCACAATCTATACATACTACACAAGATGTTCCCTACACAATACAGGAACACATGTCCGTGGTGCGGGGCAACCCCCACACTATACCACATCACATGGGAATGCGAACGAAACAGAGCCTTCCACAAACTAAATAACCCGAGTGCGGAACAATGGAAGGGTCTGCTGACCAGCAGCGAGCTCACGGCCCAAAGGGCACTGGTGCGGCACGCCTGCGAAGCAGCAAGACTCAGCGGTGCCCTGGAATAGGGGCGCCGACCTTGTAAAGAGGCCGAATATATGGAGACATCGGCCCGCCGCTAAAACCAGAAACTTTTTAGAGCAATAAATGTTTTCTCTCTCTCTCTCTCTCGAAAGCGTTCAAAGAGACACTTTCACTGCAGAGACATGTCAAGCATTGATGTTCACTCCGTCAACTGTACAAGTAGTAAAAATATCTCCTGCGGAAAGGTGTCGGCTTCGTTCTCACCAGGAAGCTCAATAGCGACCTCAGGCTCTCTTCAGGAAAAGAAGGCTAATATGTGCAGGGAACGATAGATGGGAGACAGCAGCACTTGATCACATTGTCAAGACGGACTTTTCATCTTGGAGCAAAATCAAGGCACCTTGCGCCGAAGCCGAAAAAATATCTGCTCTGCCGCACTCAGTAACCGAGGAACTGAAGGAAGTGATGGCCTCACCGGTCGACCCATCACCCCCTGTCACACATTCCGGTTTAGCTTACGTCGCTGGATGCATTGTGAAGTCAATCAGCGATCAGGTGCGAAGCTTGTTCTATTCTTCTTGAAGCTCGCAAGAGAAGTAGTCCTATATACACTTTTCTACAAAGGTTATGTATACTTGCGCAAAAAACGGGACACAAAAAGACACATAAACGACATGTACGTAGCGCAACTTCCAACTGGTTTTAATTTCGAAAAAGTCGATAGATTTATACCGGCACTGAGCAAACACAAGAAAAAATAAAAATAAAAAATAAAAATAAAAATAGACGCACTGCCCACGTAGCATCCCTCCGCCAAGTGTTCCGCCAGATAGAAAACGTGTAAAACCTGATATCCTTAGATATACAGTAATCAAATACAAGACAAGCCACGACACGGATAAAAGGACACGGATTTTTTGCGCAAGTATACATAACCTTTCAAATATGAACCAACTCGCCCAAACAAGAGTATTACTTTTCTACAAGCACGAGTCCCCACTATGTTGTCTTGCATTTTTTCGAACGGTTCGACTCCTGCTCTTCATTTGCGACGGCACTAGTGGCGCCATATTTTTCCATTGAGAGCTCAGGAAGACTTACCCGTCGGTAACATTTTTTTCTTTTTTTTTTTTTTTTATACTGCGAATCCCATCAGGGATTGTAACAGGAAGGGCTGTGAGCATATTATACTAAAGCATAAAAGCATACACAATAATGCATGGTGTAGAGTGTTACATGCAGCTTACAACAATAGAAGAACACAGGGTATATCACAAATATTAATTCCATGATTACAGATGATACAGCGGGGGAATCAGTATTAGATGTAATTGACAGTCAAGGCAACAATCAAGGTTTAAAAAACAACAAAAAAAGGAGAAAATCGACTATAATGAATTCACAACTTGAATCAGGCGCAAGCAGGCAAGTAAAAATAACAAGAGAACAAGGAAGCATAAAAATAAGGAATACAATTGTTACTGCAATGGGTATAATTCATCTGCAACAAGGCAACAAAACTCAGGTCGTGCTGTTAGTAATGCGCGTGTGTAGATTGTTCCATTCTCGTGTTGCCCTTGGAAAAAATGAGTATTTGAAAATATTAGTATGAAATGAAAATTCGCCTAATGTATGCATAAGGTTATAACGGGTTAATCTGTTCGAGGACGTCGGCATGTATTTTGTAATAGGTGGGTTGCAGAAACCTAGAAGTCAGCTTCTCTGCAGGGCAAAAAACCCCTTCACCATGGCAGCCAAACCTGTCTTGGGGGCAGAAGTTGGGTGAAGCGCAGAATACTTCTATGTCCAGCCTGATGTCATGCACAAACATATTGAGTAGAATTCCTTCACTATTGAAAGCCTGGAGGAGGTAGGGGCGGGGGAGGCATCATGGATGGCACTCACAAACGGAGGGGTTCTTAATCCCATAATTGCAACAACAAGAAGAGGGGTGCAGGAAATGGACATGGCCATTATTGCCACAATAGACGTCTCCTGCACTGCACCTAATTTCTGCCCCCAAAACAAGTTTGGCCGCCATGGTGAAAGGGTTCTTGCTCTGCAGAGAAGCTGACTTTTAGGTTTCTGCAATCAGTTTTAGTTGATTGTGTAGTACCCGGTACATGATTTTAAATCTTGCAAGATAGGCTCTGTTTTCCAAGGTTAGAAGTTCTGCACATTTGAGTAATTCTGTAGGTGAGTCTGTGAGTGTTTACTGTAAATAAATCTTTGTGCCTTTCTTTGTACTGCCTCCAGTTTTTTAATGAGCTGTTTAGTAAATAGGAACGAAACGGTATTAGCGTACTCTAGTACTGGCCTGATAAGTGTTTTATATGCAAGTAACTTTGTTTCAGGTGGTGCTAGTTTAACACGCCTGTTAATAAAGAATAGCTGTTTTAGGGCGGTTGACGTGATGTTGTTAGCGTGAGAGTTCCACCGGAAGTCAGAAGTTAGTGTCACACCAAGATACTTATGGTCATGAACAGATCCAAGGGGAATGTTGTTAAGGATGTATTGAAATGCTGACGAATGTTTTTTTTTTCTTGTTATCGATAAAAGAACAGACTTTTTTAAATTGATATTCATTTGCCAGATCCCCAGGTGGTCGAAATTTTTCCGGAACCCTCAACTATGACAGTTCTTTATCTCTTCTTTTACTCCCTCTCTCCTCCTTTCTTTTATGGCGCAGTTCAAGTGTCCACCCAGAAGTGTGAAAGATACTGCGCCGTGCCTTTTCTTTACACCACCGAACGGCGTTCGTATGGAGACTTTCTTGACTGTGCTCTTCACGGCAGCTGGCGCGCGCTGCGGCGTACGCGCCTGGTTACACCTGCAGTTCCTGATTTCAAGTTCAAATTGTTTCACCCGATGACCTTGGCAATACCTGGTGTAATATAGTTCTCGCCGTAAGATCCGTTGGTGGTGGTATAAACTTTATTGCCATTAAAGAGGAGGGATTAATTAGGGCCGAGGCGAGTCCAGGGTGTAGAACGATGTATGTATTGGATATTCGATTTCTTAATTCTGATCGAATCAACAAGTACCCCAGACAAATGTGCATCAAAAATACTGCCGATCAAATGCCATTTCGATCCGTGCAAAATTTAGCTGTAACGATTCTGTAGTTTAGTTGGGAAAAGGATTTTGCGGCGCACGTTCAAATGGCCAACGCGCTGTGTTAAAATCCGGACCGGAGGCGCCACCACAACATTTACCGTTTTCAAACGTGTCGATCCATGCACCCGTCTTTACATCCATGCGAGCGTTTTGTTCGTACAGTGCCCCAGACATGACTGTTGGAGAAGAAGCAGATATTGCTCTAGACATTACGGGATCATTGGCAGAAACCTTATAGTCAGCGGCTCGAAACTGGCGATACGTAATTAAACGTTGGGAAGAATGCACCTGACAAGCAGATTGTCAGCCCTCACGGCACATTCGCTTAATCTGGACGCCTGCTCATGATTTCCTTGCTGGTGATGAGACGGCTGATAACCTAGCTCGAGAACTGTCTCGCCGAGCTGGCTCATGCAGCCCACTCACTATAAACTCTAGTAAGGACAGGTTGTTTTCTTATAGAGAAATCCTGCTGCATTACAGATTCCAACCTGTAGACAAACCGCTCGCCAAACGCCAGGCCAAAGGATGGCGTAAACTTCAAACTAATACCTATCCAAATACCCAATTATGTTGCCTATATTCGGAAGAACTCTGTTCAGAAAATTCCTAAGATTGTGATGGCAAAGCAGATCTAAATCATATGATCTGGAAATGCCCACAGTCACTAAGCCACTTCATACGCGACTCTGATCCCTGGGATGCTCTACTGCTCAGCCCCGACCCGAGGACACAGATAAAGCTCATCCAGCTGCGGTTCGATGCAAACAAATCAGCCATTAAGTTCGAAAACATATCTAGGAAGTTAGGAACTGATCGAATCAGTGCTTAAAGTCTGGCTCCATCGGAGAGGGGTTCTCTGTGATTCGAGCAATGGTGGAAAAGGAAATAAAGAGGGAAAGAGAAAGTGTCTGGTGGCCTGCCTCGCACATGATTTTATACAAATTTAAAGGCAGAAATTACGTTTCTTCTTCTTGGATTTTATAAAATATGTTAATGTATTTTAAAGCTTACTGAGGAAATGTCGAAACAACAAAGATGGAATTAATTTTCTGACAGCCACTGACAAGAGAAAAAGATGGCAGCCTACTTCATATTCATGCAGTCCTTATTACAATATTAGAGCGCGGAGGGGTCCCTGGATCGAGTGCGGATAGAGTCAGTCTTTGAATCATACGCGCCTCATACGGAACACGGCCTCTCTCCTGCCAGTGCTGTTCAAATCCCGCGCGTCTGCTGCACGTCACGTGAAAAGATCTCCGCCCAGTATTTTTCACTCTTTCACGCGGCATGGCGCTTGCATCGCTTTCGTTACCTTTCCTCCTCGAGTTCTCCTTCATTCAGAAGGCGGGCGGGCCGATGTGTGCTTCGGCTTCCGCGTTGTAGGGACTGCCGGCGGCAGAGCGCGCCAAGATCCTTCGAGCTCCCTCTGTCTTGAGTTTTGCCGTCTTCCAGCTCCGCGCATTTCGCTTCCTGCTCAGTCCGTTTGCTCAAAGGAGTGCCCTTTCACTACTCAGGGCAGTTGTAAGAATTGGGTGAGTCCGTGTTGCTTTTGACTGAGCGGGTTTTTCGGCACAGCGAATTTGAACAAAGGGACTCCAAAATTAGACTGCTAGAATGCTAGACTTGGTCCGTCTGCCCGCTTTGCATTTTCCATTCTGCGTCGAAAATTAGCCGCCGCTCACAGACTGCACGGAAGGCGAATTTGTTTAAAGCATGAACACAAGTATGTCGGAACTTAATTGACAGATGATAATGTCAACTGCCGCTCTTGCCGCAGAGTGAAATATGAACTGCTTTGTTTTGTAGCTTGTTCAAAACAAAAGCTGCCGTTTAGTCAGGTTTGTGACACCCATTTGAAGGGAATTGTACGTCATGTTCATTAATATATAATTGCATCGATAGCTTTCTTTTCATCATAGGCTTCTGTTCCATTAAAAAACACGAAAGCATAAATTAGTCAAGTATTCCATAAACACGGCAGCATTTTCAAGTACCGAATGGGAATATTGGTTGCGCTACATATTTTTTTGCCGTTTCAAGTGGATGTTGAATACCTAGCGCAGAAAGGCAATATTTTTTCTGCTTTGTTAAATTGTCTAGCCCGTCTTGATTTTCCACATACTCTGTAGCCAAGGGGTTTGTATGCACTGCAGCGTGGCATTTAAAAAGCTGTAATAGTTTTTCTGAACTGCTGCTATTCTTGGAACGTTTGATAAACTTCAAAACAGTGCTGTGCTACCATGCTTGCATTATATGCACGTATGAGTGCTTATGAAAATATAAATGGAAGAAGTGAACCTCTTCAACAAAGTAGGGCAAAATAAGATATTACTATTCTTTTTCATAGGTGTGTAACTGAAAAATGCTTTTACTTAGTGCATGTTTTAACTTAATTTGCATGTTGCGGTGGGAGCCTAACCAGTCAGCTTCATGTCCCATGCAGAGCTCACAGACAGGTCGGGGCTTGGGCTTTCTGCAGCAGCATACATAAGTGCTTTACCAATTTGTACTAAAAAATTAAAGAATGTGCGCCACAGTGAAGAGAGGGCATTGCATTTCTGTAGTGCCTTATCAGATGTAAATAATGTATTGCACCACTCGGAAGGAAAAAGTTTTAACCCTTCAAGTGAAATACGGAGTAATTGTATTGTCATTTGCATCCTTACAGCCTAATTAGGTGTGTCATCTCATCACACCAGTTAGAGCACAGGGCTATAGAATTGGTCGCTCCTGCAAAGAAAAGAAAAAAAAAAATCTCCCCGCATAAAATATGGTTCCGCGTGTCAGTATTTATGCGGTCACTTTATAAAGAAGGGCCAGGCAGTTTTCGGATGAATATTTTATTTGACCTCTGGAGAACTTTTTTAAAACCAATTGATGTGATTGCGAAGCATCACACACACACTCAGCCAAATTTAGGGCACTTTTCCAAGCATTAAACCCTCCTCCTTGATGGCTGCTCTTTATGCAGTGTGACATGCTTTAACGTGCTCTGCTGAGAGACTGCATGTCTTATGTATCAGTGAGAAGCTTATCACATGTTCAGTGTGTGCCTTTGCTGATGGTGTGCTGTATGCAGGTCCCTAACAATTGCATAATAAAAAAAGTGATGTAAAAAATAAAGGAAATTAGTTGGAAATGAATTGGAGTTGTATAAAGGAAAGAAAAACAGGAACCTGCGTGGTGTAAAGAAAATGCAGCTGTCAGCATATCTGTGTTGTTATGTTTAAGTGATAAAGCAAAAGGAAATGCATATTTCCTTTTGTTAGTTTTTCGTTTTTTGGGTAAAACCCGATTTGCCTGGTTTTTGCACCCTGAACATGTTCATAAAAAATCGGGTAAAACCCGATTCGTCCCTGTTTGTGGAACAACTGCCCCCACGGAACTTGTTGAAAGCTCGTACGAAAGCACCAAAGCAGAAGCTATTCGAGCGTTACTTCCTGATAAATAGGTTCCTTATACGAAGGGAGTCCTAATGAGAGATGCACTCGAGCCACTTTTAGACACACAGAAATTGCTTGAAAGCGGAAAACTTCTGTTGCCAAGCTTTGATCACCTCATAAAGGTTAATTATTGTTAAAAGCAATTGAGCAAAAGGTGTTTTGCCTATGTTACCTAAGTGCAGTGCCA
This sequence comes from Amblyomma maculatum, assembly GCF_055883805.1. Lineage (NCBI taxonomy): Eukaryota > Metazoa > Arthropoda > Arachnida > Ixodida > Ixodidae > Amblyomma > Amblyomma maculatum. Next base: position 409,643,978 of record NC_139344.1, on the reverse strand, counting down.
CATTAGTAAAAGCCTATGAAGAGTTTTGTGCTAAAATTTCCACAAAATGGGGCTTCACTCTGAAACCGAGTGTTGACAATGTGGAAACTGGGTGCCTTACTCAGTCCATTCCAAAAGCGGCTGCTGAGTCAGTTGTTCAATGACTATCGACCTCTTTTTAATTCTGGGGCGGGCGATGCAAGCTCGCTTCGCGAGGAGTTTAGCCAGTACTTATGGAAGCAAACCCCATTAATGAAAGTGTTAAACTGATAGACAAGTGGAACGACGCTACTGTGCTCTACCCCATGCTAGCAAATGCAGCGTTGACATTGTTTTGTCTAGCTGTTGGCAGCTGTGACGTTGAGCGAATGTTCTCTCAGCTCCAGAGACCAGACAGGTCTCGTTGGGCATGCAGATGATTATGTATGTTAACGATGACCAGCTCACTTGAATAAAATGTCTCCTGTCCAAAAACTGACCGTTGCTCATCACTGAGAGTAATAATTGTGATAGAAACTTCAAATTATGAAATAATTTCTTGAACGCAACCCAAAAGATAACCCTAATTGTTATCCATCAATTAGAAGAAATTAAATAAATTGTTAGTATGTAAATTTAACCCGATAAAATCCGAATTTCGGAGTGTTTCCACGAAAAATCCTATTTCTCCCCTATTATCGAGGAAAAATAACGCCCGATTTTTACCCCCGAATTTGAAAAAATATAAAATCGAAAACTAATACCCCTACGCATACGCCACACTACAGCGGTGCAGTCAGTTTGAACTTGGCATCGTAGGTATTGTAACACATGCCAGTGGACGCCTTGTGTGAAATTGACATTCTGTGCAGTTCTTGGGGCCAGTTTCGGTTTGTGTGGACAAGAGCACCACATATATGTGCTCTGTAGGGCTCTAAAGGCCAGCATTATTTCTGTGGCTAAGCATTCAAAATTGGCATTAAGTGCAAAACTGGGATAACTAAATACCTATTATGAAAACCTATCTAATCAGCAATTAAATAGAATTTTATTTGCGTCTGAAATAAAGCACTCCACTGGCTCGGGCTGGCATGAAAATTGCTGTTTTGCCGGGCTCGGGCTTGAAGTTGTGGGTACGGGCTTGAAGTGGCGGGGCCGGGCTGGGGTTAGCTCTGTATGGCTACTATCAGAAATAAGAAATCCCGGCACTAAACTCATTAAAGTGGTCTATATATGAACTGCTAATAGTAGATTTGTTAATGCCAAATGAAACCGCAGTTATATACAGATTTTAATCAGCTGCACTCAGTGGTGTGTCCAAGTAGCTTTGGGTGTGCGCACCTCTGGGCATTCAACAACACAAGTGAAAAAAAGAAAATACGCAATATGCTCCAGCGTGTTCTACTAAAGTGCAGGTCGTATGAAGCGTGGCAACGCATGACACAAGGCTCGTCTACATGAGCACGCGCTTACTAAAGTACACAATACCGCTATCTTGGGATTTTTTTGCCATCAGTGAGCACACTCCTCTTGTATCGTTTCGGTTTCATGTTTCCGCCAACAACTGGATATTTGAGGCTCCAAGCTACTGGAGAAAGACCTTTAATCGACTGCTCGGCAAACAGCCGTCATCACCTCGAGCCCCCCCCCACTTTCGTTCGAAAAAAATAAGCATCTCTACGCTGCAAGAAAGGCCATTGAATAGGAGCGTATTGCATTAGAAATGTTTGGGTATTCAAACACATATTTATGTACAATAAACAACATTTTTTTTTTCTTTCGCCTTCATAAAGATGCGCAATGCGGCAGTGAGTTCTTCAATAGAGTATTCTTGCACAAGAATCTGTTGTTTTTTTTTTATTTTCCTGTCCTTGATCACACAGGTTCCTGTGGCCTAGTTGCTGTGGGCAGTCTCTTTGTATGTGATTAAGCAAATAACTTGCCTCAAGATAATGAGCCGTATTTAAAACCCCTGTAATAAATAACTTTTAAACATGCATGAGCACAATAGCTTTAACTAAAATAACATGCCAGGAATTTCTTGAACAAGATTTGCTTCTGCCAGTAACACTGCAATCATCTGCTCAGAAGAATATTTTGCCACATTTTTCTCCCATCTTGATTTGTTATGTACCATTTAAGCAGCATAATTTATTTAATTTAACAATACTATCAGTCCTATTCAGGGCTAAGATAGCAGTGCCTTGCTTAGATCAAAAGTACACTCATAGTAGTAAACTAAAACATTGCACATGAGATAGTTATGACCAAAGGAAAAAAAAATGTGAACAGGTTACCTACTATCACTAATCCAGCGCTTGAGACAGTAGAGATAATTACTCACGTCTCTTAGCTTGTATAATATTACTGGTAAGTTTATTACAATCTCCCTTCGAACATAGTGGTTAGCACACGAGTAGGACGCATACAGAAGGTAGGTGGACAGTTCCTCGCGCGTTAGTCTACATCCGGCTTTAGCAGCCCAAAAGCCCAAGTAAGAGCCTTGGTAGTGCAGTCTCGCGCTCTGTCAATAAAAACAAAAAAAGGGTATACTTCATGCAGTCTTCTGAAAATCTTTTTGCTTTTATGTTTGAAGGTTTATTAAAACGAAATACAAATCAATCATAAGTGCATAAAAAAGTTTGTACAGTAGGAGGTCCCGAAGTAAGACTGTCTGGGGGACCTCCCATCAGGAATACATGAGTATAAATACACAAGTGTGGCAGAGGATCTAGAAAAAGATATAATCAAATTGAAACCTATTATTAAAATTTCGGCAATGAATAAGTTACACAATAGTAAGGGGGCGTAAGTTTTAAAAAAAAAAAAGCCAGCAAAACCATACATCAGGCAAAGTGCAAGAACATTATGAAAAACACAAAAGATATCAGACATAGAATGGGCAATGGATAGATGCAAAGATAATAAGAACGGAAGCGGAGACAGATAAGAATGTTCACAATGACAAACACTTTGACCGTTTGCTGTCGGAGTGGGGAACAGAAAATGCGATTAAGGCAACCTTAGGTAAGGTATGAAGCTGAATTGTTTGATAAGAGATGTTTTTTTAGTAGAGTGTAGAAAGTGGGTTGCGAACGGGCTGATTTAACTGCTAGCGGTAATGAATTCCAAGTTTTTATGGCGGAGAAAAAAGTAGTTTGTTTTCCATAATTTGTGTTTAGTTTTGGTAGTAGCATATTACTTTGTTCAGAGAATCGAGTGTTATTATTATTAGCGAGGAAAGATTCAGAGAAACAGAGAAGTTGACAGTTATCATTGCGAGCGCGGTAAATTAGAAGACCTAACCTAAGATAAAGGAGGCATTCCAAGGGAAGAATGTTTAAGTCAGAGTAAAGGCGTGAAGCAGAGCCTGTGTATGGGCTGAAGGATATAATTCGAAGCGCTTGGTTTTGAAGATGAGAAATACATGATAAATGGCATGAATAGGTATTAATTACCCCTTGATGATATGCAATAATTAATGACTGTTAATGAAGGCATAATATAGGGATAAGAGAACATGGCATTGAAAAAATTATCTAGTTTTTATTAACACCCTTATTCCAAATGAAATTTTTTTACTGACAGATTTGGTGTGTAAATTAAACTTTAGGTGACAGTCGAGCGTGATGCTGAGAAATGTAACGGATTCGGAGGCAAAGATAATATGATGTCCCAGACAAATGTGCGGGTTCGTGATAATTTGCTTTTGACGAGTGCGGAATATCATGAAGGTGGCTTTTGTAAGGTTAAGTTGTAGCATGTTATTTTGGCACCATAAAACAATATTCTGTAAGTCTGTGTTTAATTTGTTTATTAGGCGTGTGAGATTACTATCCTGAGTGAATATCGTTGTATCATCCGCATAAAGTATACACTTAGTGTTAGTTAGGAACAAAGGCAAGTCATTTATGTAAATGAGGAAAAGAAGTGGACCTAAAATGGAACCTTGTGGCACTCCTAAATTTATAGTTACAGGGTCAGAGAGCGTGTCTTGTAACTGGACAACTTGTGTACGGTTAGTAAAATAACTACGTAAAAGGGCTAAAGTAGGCCCACAAATGCCAAGGGATTCTAATTTAGTGTACAGTATTGTATGGTTAATTGTGTCAAATGCTTTAGTGAAATCTAAGAAAACAGCACCGGCAAAAAAGCCATTATCTATATATTGTTTAATACTGTCTGTGAATTCGATTAAAGCTAGCTCTGTGGAGTAATTAGGGCGGAATCCGAATTACTCATCTGCTAACAGTTTGAACTTAAGGAGGTAGTTCATTATGTGATTGACGATTAGCTTTTTTATTACTTTACTAAAGAAATGTAACATAGTAATTGGACGGCAATTAGTTAGGCATTCTTTGTTGCCTTTTTTGAAGATTGGTATTACTTTACCCTTTTTAAGTTCAGCGGGAAAAACACCAGTCCTAAATACTAGATTTATTATGTGACTAAGAACATTTGACAGCTCAAGACCAACCAGCTTTATTTTGAAAGACTGAATTCCATCGATTCCAGGAGTAGTATTTTTTAAGCTAGAAATTATCTGAATGACTTCATCTGGTGAAGTAGGATGTAAGTAGAAAGAATGAGGGCATCGACTAGGGCTACAGAATCTGCTTGGAGGCAAGGAACCGCAGCGCGAGAAGAAGGAATTAAATGCATTGGCAATGTCGGATTGGTTAGTTAAAGTACTCTTGTCATCAGAAACTTTTGTTATGCTTATTTTATTTTTAGCTAGGTTCAAAAATTCTTTGTTTCCCAATTCTTACGAGTGTCATTTCCATTTCTAACTATCTCATTTTGATAGTATTCTTGTTTACAGCGTTTAAATGCTGTGGAGAGAATATCCGAGTATTTTTGAAAGCGCTGTTTTAGGTGGAAGTTTTAGGTGTCCTAACCTTTTTGAGGAGGTTATTTTTTTTTTTTTTTTTTTTTTTTTTTTTTTTTTTTTTTTTTTTTTTTTTTTTTTACAGTTTAGAAGGCTGTTGCTGATCCATGGGTTCCACAGAACTGAATACCAATGAGTGATGGGGCTTATTGATGTGCATGAGCTAATGATTTCTTTGAGCTTCACGGAAAATTTACTGAACACATTATTGGCACATGTTTCTTGTAATATGCTATCCCAGTTAGTCTCAGATACTACCTCAACAAACCGGCATCTATTGAAAGATTGCTTATGGCGTATTCTGGGGGTCACCTTATTAGGGCATTCGATTAACAGAAAAAAAGGGTAATGGTCCGTGATATCAAAGTTGATAACTCCTGCGATCTGAGGCGTAATAACATTTGATAATACATGATCAATGAGTGTGCTTGAGCCTTGATGAGTGATTCGTGTGATGAGCATTATTTGAGATATACCGTTGCATATCACTCAAGACTAGGTTTTTCATGATGGAACAAAAAAGCGTTAAGCGTGTTCTTTTCACCATAACTGTACATATTTAAGGAGTCCATGCAGACTGACTGCCGGGCCTAGGCCGGGCCGAGTGTTTGTAGTGTGGGCCCGGTTCTGGCCTGCTCCATGTCACCGCCGGCTTGGGCTTGGAGCATTGGGCTCGGGTTTCAAATGATGGGCACGGGCCGCAAAATCAGGCCTGTGCAGAGCTCTAGTCTGACATTTCCCATAGCAGTGCTGAATGTCCGTAACAGGCAGCTTGTAAAAGGATCTTTCAGTTCCAACTGCCAAATGTTAAGAAATCTTATAAGTGCTCAATGAAACATCTGGTGTGTTAATAAATAGCAGCTATGTTATTTTTGCTTCAAGGAGGTGCGGTCGGCTGCAATCTGTGGGTGCTGGTGAAGCATGACTGGCTGCACAAGTTTTTCCTGAATACTGCAGGTTAGTGCTGTTTTCCTTTACTTCTGGGTCATATGAACACCATTTCTGATGCCAAGGGTTTTGTTTCTAGAGCGTCTTTAACGTGTAAACACTTTGTATTGTTTGCAATGAGTATTACATCATCTAGCTATGCTCTTTGTCGTGCCTGGGGTGGAAATGCTCCAAAGATATAGTTTGCAAAAGTAAATTAGGTGGAAAGCCATTTTCTTGAAGTGAATCATATGGCTGTGACCATTTTTAGCTCCACTCTGCATTCGGAAGAGGGTCATTTATTATACTAAGGAATGCATTGAGCAGGCAAATTTTTCCAGCTGAGGAATGATAGCAACATGTTTGGAATTGTTGCTTAATGCCCATTACAGACCACCCATAGATTTTATTCATTCTGGATTGTTTCTTTGTAGCCATTGTGATGTACGGATACCCGCAAAAGTTGCCGTGCCATGCAGAAGTTATTTGTCAGTAGAATGGTGCAGCCGTAAAAAGCACATACTCTGCTTTAATCTGTCTTCCACCTTGAGAAATTTTTATTTTAAAATTTGGCTAGAGCCGATTTCCACGTGTAAGGTTAGAAAATGCAGCTTGTCAGAGTGAGAAATTCAAGACATATACACAGGACCTAGCAGATGTCATGAATCAGTAATGTAGTCATGTGTATTCCAGATTTTAAATAGTTAGTGAATATTTGCTATTCGATTAATTTGCAGAATTTTCACTGTTACAGCTATTTGTAAATAGTTTCCATGGTACTGTAAGTATAGTTTGCAACCCTAGGAAACATTCAGAAATGATGAATTTCCAGTTGACCTAAATGCATCTGCTGTGGCCATGGGAGACACTCTGGTGTCATCGGATGGCTACTGGTGAAACAGGTACGACCACAGTCCTGGCCTGGTGACTGGTTTATCTGGGGTTAAATGCTTGGGGAAAGAGTTTGACTAAACCGTGATTTGTTCTGCCATATTCTAACCCTAAATCTTTCTTATGCAGCAAAAGGCCACATCTGTTAATTTTTTTTTTTTTCTCGCAAAGTGAGGCAGCCAGAAATATAGACTTACTAAGGACTGCTGTGACTTCCTCATGAGTGAACTTTGTCAGTTCACTGGCTAGAGCTTTTCTCGCACTTGAAATTCAAGGCTTCTTCTTGGTTTCTCAACCCTATGCATGCACACAGTCTCATAGTTTTCTCAGCACCATGTAAATGCGGTGGCTTGGACCACCTTTGCAGGCTGAAGTGTTCAAAACTGGTTTTGTCCACGAAAGGGCGCTGCGAGATTTGCGGAGCTTCTTCCAAGCGAGCACCCCTGTGAAAGCCAAGTGCTACTCCAGAGATATTTATTTTCTTTGGGCATCTTCATAGGAGCACCTTCGTCGTACACATTTTTGATCTACTCTTGCCCCGCTGTGGTGGCTCAACAGTTAGGGCGCTTGGCTACTGAACCTGGGGACTCGGGATCAAATTCCAGCCACTGCGGCCGCTTTCCAGTGGAGGCGTACTGTTAAGCTCGGATTAAGCTCGACCATTTGAATTCCTTTATTTTGTAATGAGAGATTGCACAGTGCAGGAATCCTTTTCTTTTGTGAACTCCCCTTCCATCTAATGCAGCTGAGGTCGCCTTGGTCTGGTTTCGATGCCACATTCTTGAGTTCAGTACGTCAAAAAGCATAGCCACCATAGTGGGTCATTTTTGCAGCAAGGATGGCAGTCTTTAAGTGTGCATGAGAAAAAAGAGCGAGATCTCCTGTTGCCATTCCGTTAAAGAGAAGAATTTGAACGAATGAGCATCCATCCGTTTTGTGAAAACTCTTCAACTGTTCTCACAGGAACTGCTTGCACAATGGCTTGGTTATTTAGGAGCAAGGCCTACAATTGGTGTTAGAAGCTTGGCATGGATATGCGTAGCCAATACTCTTTGGCACACTGGCTTGACATAATGGGCCGTCAAAACACATAAATCTGTATTTTGTTGCCGTCATTGCTGTTATTGCAAACATCTGCCGCACGTGTGCACTGGGCTCGTGAAAAGCTGCTATGACATGGGAGCTAATGCTCATGCATTCGTATTATCCACCTATAATAATATTCCCTTTTTTTTCCCCCTTAAAAAGGGCCCATATTAGCATCACGCCTATACACTGCAATGAAAGTTTTTGGCTGAAAATATGTTGTGCACACTACTAGGACTGCTGTTTTCATGCAGTAAGAAAAAACTTAAGTCGTTTATATTGTGCAACAAAAGATGCGACATACAAAAAGTGACGCGAACAAGCATTTTCAGCTAATATTTATTAAGTGACCAGACATGCATGTAGTAGGACAAATGTGTAGAAAAGAAAAGCGGTGAAGTCAGGAGACCACAAGGCTTGCTTTGGCATTAAGAACTTTATTTTCAGATATTGCTTGCACTCCGTACTGACATTCTTGCACAACCTTGTATGCTGATTACAGTAGTATTTCTTTCATGTCTTGAGCATTTGTTTTGTAGTTTCTTGATGGCAGAGAGTTTTTAGCTGTCTTGGCCATAATGCCTCAGAGCTGAGGCTTATGTTGAAAACAAGCGACTGAAAATTTTCATTGGCACTCATGGCGAACAAGTGATAAATTTGTGAAGTCAAATGCATATAAGTGAAATGATTTATGTGCAAGCCAACAGTTATAAGTTGCAGATTAAATTCGCGATTAGGAAATATCTGCTCTTCTCTTTTTTGAGGTTAGTACGTTTACATTGCACATGTGTGGGCCAGTATAGTGACCTCATCATGTGAAGCCCTTGTGAGGGCTAAGGTACTGTACCAAAAAATGATTAATAAATGAGTATACATATGTGTTCTGTTCCCACAATTAGAACCTTGTTCAATGTGAGCACATTAAAGAGAATGCTGCTTATGTGTGACTTCTGCAGTAGGGTGGGGGGGAAGCTTTTTTTTATTATAATGAGTGATTGATGCTTTGTGTCTTTGACAGGATTGGAAAGCTTGGTTTCACTGCAGTGGATTGTTTTCATCATTTTCAAATTTCTTCTTTTTTTCTGAATAAAAAGTCTCATTCAGTAGAAGATTGGCAGCATCCCACCAGTCAGAGCAAAAGATGTTTATCAACTGTACTGTAGGTGTTCTTTTCAAGTTGCTGCTACCCCGAGGCAATTTTCCTGCAGGCGTTTTCGTTGTGAAACTGTATGAGGGTGCATTATAATCCTACCCACCCAGGATTTTAGCAGACAACAGAAATCTCGGCGCAGAAGCATCACATACTGCTTCGAATCAAAATGTGGATGCTGCTACCAGTTGTCATAAATTGTGCTTGGGTGTATAAAGTGTAGTAATGTACCAGTCACTAAGCAACTATATAGCAGCGTGTGTCATCACCCTGAAAAAAGATGTGAGGTGACAAAGGAGCCAAGTACTTGGCGCAAGATGTTCATCACTTGGTCAGATTAACTAACATTGGCTTTTAATTTCCCGCATTGCATTTTTCTTTTAGGAAGAAGGACAACGGGTGTTTGCCACTTTCCCACCACCTAGAAATTTTCGCGGAGACTTGCAGATCATTGCCCGGAAGACGTGGCTCTCATTTCAGGTATGGCACGAGTTTGTTTATTCTTTTTCTACTTACATGACTGATTTCTAGTTCTTTTTGAGCTGCGTGCCATGTATTTAACAAGATTTAATGGCTTTTATTGCTTGTGAAGATATTGAATGAAAACATTAATCGCACTGCGTTTTCATGCAATATTCGACACTAGCGACATTCTTTACGAAATCGTTTTGCGAAAAAGTACCGAACGTATACGGGCTGTCTAATGTTAAATGACTGTTTTCTTTCTATAACTACCGAACATATTTGGCAAAGTCCGAATTTATGGGGCATCCAGTCAGTTCACACCTGAAAGAACACAAATGTTTTCAGTATGGAGCTGTGATGCATGGATTTTTTTTTTTGCCATATTGCAAAACAACAAACATTATTTGCTAGCAGCAGTTCAGGGAAGTAGTAGAATGTACCGAGCAATGGGCATACAGAAAATGCGATGCATACATGTATAAGGCTGGGTACTTTTAGACAAAATAAGGTTGGAAGACATGTTGGCGCTCATTCTTGCTTCTACTGCGATAGCCGCAGTAGCGAACCTCACTGCTAAGCGCAGTAAGGCTCGCTACTAACAATATTGCTCTGTGGATAGTGTCAAATGGTTGACAGTTTCAATCACTACCTCATTACACTGTTTTCAGAAGATATTTTACAATTCAGGTGCGCCGTTGATCGAAAGTGTGCCTAGCGCGGCAACCACGCGAGAGCAAATTAACTCAAGCCTCAAGAAAGAAGAAGCCCAAGGGATGTAACTTGCTGCTTCTTTTCTTTTACACCCTTATTTTAATTTTGCATACAACAAGGGGAACAACAGTATGTTGATATTATTGGCAACAGCGAGCATTAACGCAGCCGGCTGCGCAACCCTTATGCCGCTTGCCGCTCCTCAAAGCAGCTACCCTTGAACATGGCGGAAACGCATGCAACGATAGATAGCAGCAATTTCGCATAAGGTCTATTATACACACAGGCTACGGCCGGTCTCGAGAGAGTGCGCTCGCTCTCCCTCTGGACCGGCCATGACCTGGGTGCCTCGACTGCATCAAGGCACATTATATACACTCGAATTTTGATCAATCAAAGCTGCCGTTTTTTTTTTTCATACGTGGGGCCTATGGGATATTTCGCAACTGCTAGTATAAAAGACCTCTGCTGAGGCTGGCATCAGTCCGCTTTTAATTTTCAGTAAACTTTCAACGTTCTTAACAGCCAATAACACTAATAAGTCTTTCACTGTTGTAAACTGCGGAATATGATTAATGAGTAGCTTTTTGTTCGGAATTATTCATCTATGCTCATTATCATCAGCAACTACATTTTTGAGCCTCTTCACTCTTCAGGGAATTTGAACTGAAATAATCAGGGAAAACCTGGAAAAGTCAAATTCTGAAAATAGTGGTTTGCTAGACACCCTGGTGTGTCTTTATGACGCTGGCAAGGAAAGTAAAAATTTATAATAAGCTTCTGCAACAAGAAAGTGCATCCGTTCAAGTTGGCTTCTGATTCCAAGCTGCAAAACTGCAAGGAAGCAGTCTTGTGGGGGCATGTGTTCTTGGGAGAAGCTTTCTTACTGGCGTGGAAACAGTGGGAACATTGTGCCTGTACGGGTACAATGCTCCCGTCTACGTGCAATAGAGAGATTTAATAACCAATAAGCAATAGAGATTTAGCTTGCCAGAGACATACTAACATAGGTACCGGTTTACCGTACCCCTCCCACGCAGGCGCAGTGGCAGCGTTTCACTCACCCCTGTCAATGCGCGTGCACAAGAGGGGTCCAGCAAACCAGTATACATCTACGTCAGTATGTCGACTTCCGCCTCCAAGTTGCTACGCCATCGATCTTATATTTCTATTTCTCTTCCTTTCATCACTGCCTGTCTCCCTTCTTATTTGGGTCTCTGCACAGATTTCATTCACGTGAGGGCTGAGGGAAAGCTCTGTATAGCAGCTTACACTGCAAAGAAAGGAAGCATACACAATAAGCAATATAAAGATTTACTTGCCGGAGACCTACTGACATAGGTACCGGTTTACCGTACCCCTCCCACGTAGGTGCAGTGGCCGCAGTTTCACTCACCCCTGTCAATGCGCGTGCACAAGAGGGGTCCGGCAAACCGGTATACATCTGCGTCAGTATGTCCCAGGCAAGCTAAATCTCTCTAATCATCATAGAGTACTGTGAAGAAAATGAAGAAGTTAAAAAAAAATAAAATTTAACCACTATCTATTTTAGGTGAACACTGTGAGCTTGTTTCGTGCTTTTAAGTCCCAGCTAGCCTCACGCATGCTTAATACAGTGCAGTCCCTTTAAACGAAACTTGACGAGGACAAGGAAAAATGTTTCGTTTATTGACAAGGAAAGGGCTGTGACCCCCTATGTTTAAGGGCTATGCAAAGTGGTTTGCTTCAGGCTGGTGTGCCGCTTCTTCACCAAATATGCATTCATCCTGCTTAGGCTGCATGCATGCTCTAAGCAGCCCTCTTGTTAGGAATACCGTTGGAGCACCTTCACTGACTGGCTTACCTTGTTCATTGACACTGGGCAGCCCTCATTGTCATCATGGCTGATCTCTTCTTCACTTTCAGTACCAGACACTTCTTCAACTTCTTTTACTATGCCGGATAGTGTGTCCTAATGGCAGGTAGCATCATCATCATCATCAGTAACCTCATAATCCTGCATAATTAGCATGCCAGTGCTGCACCAAGGAGCCAGATGAGCCACTGCTTCCACGGAAAAACCCGCATGATGGAAGCATCATTGGATGGTAGTTGTGGCAACTTCATCCCATGAATGAGCCAAAATGTGAATGGCGGACAGAAGATTTTTGCTGTGCTCTTTGTCTCTGTTCATATAAAGAACAATCCTTCTCAGGATGTGGCGATGAAAACACACCTTTAGATTGCAAATGATGCCCTCGCCATGGGCTGGAGTATGGCTGTCGTGTTCACAGGGAAGAATTCCAGCTGAACGAAATTCAGATCTTGCACCTCACCGTGTGCTGGACAATTGCCCACAATAAATACAACCTTCCTGCCTTTCTTTGTGAACTTGGCGTCCCTCTGCCGCAGCCAGGGTTCAGATGTGGCCTGTCATCCAGATCTTGGTATTTGCATGCTAAAGTACAGGCAGTTCTTTGACACGCTTAAAAGCTCGGAGTCTCTTCGCTTTCCTGATAACAAGAAGCTTCAGTTTTTCAGACCCGTGCATGCTGGCACCAACCAGCACAGTGACGCTGTCCTTAGTGTGTTTTCCTCCTGTGCGCCTCTCACCTTTGAAGCTCAAATACTTGTTAGGAAGGAACTTAGAGAAATGCGCCATTTCATTCAAGTTGAAAACGTCTCTTGGATCTCAATTTGTGAAGACATCCTCCATCTTATGTTCTCGCCAGTCCTTGCAGGTACCTTTGTCTACCACAGCACTCTCACCTGCTATGGTGTGGGAAACGAGGTCATGGCACTTCTTAAAGCGGCTTAGCCATCCGTCACCGAATTTAAAATTGTCGATAGCCACTTGGGGTGCGACCTCTCTTGCCTTTTTCTCCAAAATAGGCCCGTTACCAGAATGTCCGAGCTTCAGGTACACTGAAACCATCTGACAAATGCTTTCTTGACCTGAGCCCGTGGTCAGCCTGATGCATTCTTTTTCTGTCGGGGGTGAATGCGCCACTGTTAAATGCTGTCTTGATTTTCTCCCATTCCTTGAGGATTCTCGAAACTGCATTTCGGAATGCCATGCTACTTTGTGATAAGCCTTCGTTTTTTTACCACACTTCAAGACTTGGAGGACTTTCATTTTAGTGTTTAAAGATAACGCATTATAGGGACGCTTCTTCGCAGTCTACTCTATGTTCCACACACGTGAAAAGCAATGAACAACATTGAGAAATGCACGCAGTGCGTAATGGTGTGAAAGCAAAAAAAATAAATGCGGAAAGAATTAGATTGGAATGAGGGTACCGATGTCAAAAAAGATGCCGACGATGTCGATACGCCTTATGTTCAATTTTGGTTCTTTTCGTTTATCCATGTTGCATGTTGTCGAGCATTACTTAGCACAGATATTATAGGAAACAAATTATTTGTTTTGAAATGGTTTCATGTAAGAGGTGTTTTTGTTTATGCAAGTTTTGTTTAGCGCGCATCCACTGTAAATGCTGTCTTTGAAGTTCTTTCCCTGAAAGACTATTTTATTCTTGTTCCTGCAATGTACATGGTTGGGCCTAGTGAGCTTGTGTATCGTCTTTGTGAGCACATTTTTTGATGAGGCAGACAAATACATTTAAACCTGGTTGTAACGAAACTGCCAAATGTCCGCGATTTTTCGTTACATGTCAAAGCTCCCTGTCAAGCTTCCCGACTATTTTGAGGATGGTTGAACGTTTCCTGCATTGAAACAGACAACAGCATCTCCAGCAGCTGCTTGAACAGCGAATAATGACACGTTGTGCGCCTTTGGTGCCAGTAACCATATTAGTGAGTGCAAACTCTCGTTGCTATTTCGGGTTTTTACACGCTGGCCAATGCTTCAGCATCTTTCGGTCTGCCAAGTGCCAGTAGATTGGCAGTAGTGCTTTGCACGCGTGGGATGGCAAGCTATATCAGTGCTTAGGAGCGGTGTGTCTGTTCACTGTGGCAGCCGACGCCATGATTTTGAGCTCGTTGGGCAGAGGCTGTTCTTCGACGCATCATCATACAATGTGATGGAATGGTGTGGGGTCTGCTGCATTGCTTGTACATGTTCAAAGTGCAACTTCAGATCCCAGCTTTAGTATGCTGTTGACTTATTTGCACGGCCATCCGTGAGCTCGCCTTTACCGTATTTACTCGCATAATCCTCGCACTTTTTTTCGCAGAAAATCGGTGCGAAGTTAGGGGGTGCGATAATTACGCGGGGAAAATTTTTGAACAATGCTTTGGAGTGCTGAAAGCAAATGTAAATAGGCTGTGAACCGGGGTTCTCAAGCCAGCTATTGTAAATTTACCCAAAACTTTAATTGCAAGCAGGACTTACGTTTGTAATAAAACCACAGAGACGACAAACACTAGCTGCAGAAACACTTTATTTGCGAAGGCTGGCCGCCCGCAACATCACCATCACTCAGAGTCCGCGGAGTCCACGTCGACATTGCCATCGCTATCGCTGGTCGCTGCTTCGTCGGCTTCCTCAGCTTCACCCTCTTCATCTTCGTCCTACACCAAGTGGTCTTCTGTCGCGTCCAGGGCGTTGGAAATGCCAGTTTTCTTGAAACTCTTCACGACCACATCAGCGCCAATCATGCTCCATGCATCTGCTACCCAGCTGCACAGCAGCTCCACAGATGAACCGCGTGGCCCACCCGTTACTTGCCCGGAAATCTTGCGCCGAGATGCCTTCTTTCCTTGCAATTACGCGCGCCTGGTTCCGCATCTATTGACACGGCGCAACCATCCGCCCGTAGAGCCTTAATGTAGTCCAGAAGTGCAGTTTCAACCCCAGGAAAGTTTCCCGTCTTCGGACCACGGAAGGCACGCCGTCTTGCTGGTTGCCTTGAGCTTGTCGTGCTGCCGTCTCCAGTAGCGGACACAAAACTCGTTGACTCCGAAGTGTCTGCTGGCAGCGCGGTTGCCGTGCTCCAAAGCGTACTCGACAGCTTTTAGCTTAAAGGCAGCGGTGTAGCTTGCGTATCGCCCCATGGCGAAGCGGCACCAAGAGCACGGTGACAAAAGTAGCACGCACTGAGCGAGGCCTACGAAAGTCTTCACAAAATGGCAGAACTATGCGCGGAACTCGGGAGAACGTGCGGCGGTACCAGCGGAACAAAACTGACGAAACACCTTGACGTTTCCTTCTCGAGGCGCTCGGAGTGGTCGGAGCTGGTGATGATGATCGTCGGTTGGGTGGGGTAGCGCCTCCTGGTAGCGCACGCACCTAACGGGGCCAGCTAGTTTCAGTAGCACTTGAAAGATGGCGCTCGCTACGCGTAGTTGACTGCCGCGGTGCAACATGTCGACTCTCGCGGCAGTGATGTTGGGGATGCGATGATTATGCGAGGAAAAAAAAATTCCAATTTTCGATAGGCAATGTGGGGGGTGCGAGCATTATGCGAGTGCGAGCATTATGCAAGTAAATACTGTTTTGTAATCACATTGCACATGGTTAACGCTGTCTTTCTACAGTGCCAAAACTTAGTGGCTAACTCCATCACACAAGGCAAGTGCAGTCTGCACTTCTTTCTGGCCATATTTTATTCTGTTTTTCTGAAACCTGCGGCTCCCCTTCCACGCTTGATACAATGGGTTGCCTTCTGCTGGCCCGGGCTCATAGCCAGCGCAGAAGTTGCTGAACACATCATAGTTGAGGGATAGCCCAGTGAACTGTTCAATCGTCAAGCCCATGCCAGTGTATCCGTGAAGCGTTGAAAGAGACAGCAATCATTTTGTGGTGGTCCAGGTGCAAATTTTAGTAAAGCTCAGGAACTGAACAGGCACTGTCCATCAACACTTTTTCGGCTATGAATGTTGTCACGGGTGTCAGCTTATTTTTCACGTAGCCTTGCCAGGTTTTATTGGAAAGTCCACTTCAGGTATGTCCATTTCTGTAAAGATATCATTTATGTGGTGTGTTGCTTTCATCTGCTTTGCGCTGCCCGTGTAGTAAAAATATTTACAATAAAATGACTTAGTTTTCGGCTGACTTGATTGCGTGGCAAGCTGCATGGAGATGAATTGTCACTAGAGTTCACACGAGAGAGCGAGCTTCAAAGCCAGGCCTTGTTCACGATGCCCCTGGGAAACTTTCAGTCCCTTCAGACACCTTGAAATTGGTCGCTTTCAAGCACTCGACAGTTTGTTGAGAGAGTCTCAATTCGTAACAGTAAACATGCCGTATTTACTCGCATAATGATCGCACTCGCGTAATGATCGCACCCCTGAATTTTGAGGTCAAAATTTCATTTTTTAAATTCCCCGCGTAATGATCGCACCCCGAACATGGAGCCGCCTGGCGGTTGATCTGCAGTCATCCCGCAGCAAATGCATTCCGACGAGTTCCCAACCTAGTCTAGTAACGTTGGAGTTCCCATGATTCCATGCTTTGCGGCGTTCGCCATTTTGCAATTCGGCAGCGTCGTAGCGTGCTTTGTGTTTTTGTGCGAGTTTACGCCATTTCACCATGGGGCGGTATGCCAGTTACACCGCCGCGTTCAAGCTCAAGGCTGTCGACTATGCACTGGAGCATGGCAACCGCACTGCTGGTAGGCATTTCGGCGTGGACGAAATGAGGATACGCTATTGGAAGAAGCAGCGCGAGAAGCTGATGGCTACGAACAAGACACGGACGGCGGGCTTTCTGTGGATCCAAAACGGGCAAGCTCCCTCGTGTTGAGGAGGTGGTCCTAGAATACGTGAGGGACCTGCGCAAGGATGGTTGTGCAGTGTCATTAGAAATGATACAGACGCAGGCCCGCACAACTGCCAGGAAGCTAGGAATCGCCGCAAAGGATTTCCGCGCTAGCTCCGGTTGGACGACTCGCTTTATGCGACGGAATGGACTTTCCCTGAGGCGGCGGACGTCGTGCCAGCGGCTCCCGTCTGCGTATGAAAGCAAAGTGATACACTTCCATCACTTCGTCACTAGGCTTCGCGAAAAATGCGGTTACCTCATGTCGCAAATTGGAAACGCCGATCAAACTCCACTGACATTCGACATGCCCCGGAATACAACTGTGAACGAGAAGGGTGCTCGGAGCGTCCTCGTGAAGACGTCTGGCGCAGAAAAACAGCGATGCACAGTCATGCTTGCTGTGACGGCCGACGGGCGGAAGCTGCCACCATACGTGATCTTCAAACGGAAGACTATTCCGAAGGGAAACTTTCCCCGTGGCATCCATATACGTGCACAGATGAAAGGGTGGATGACTGCAGACCTGATGGTCGACTGGATCAAGACTGTTTGGGGAAGAAGACCAGGAGCATTTATGCTTCCCTCGCTTCTGGTTTTGGACAGTTTTAGGGGTCACCTTGTGGACAGCGTGCGTGCCAAGCTGAAAGAGCTGCGCACGGACATTGCAGTCATTCCTGGCGGCCTGACTTCGCTGCTGCAGCCTCTCGACGTGTCTTTGAACAAACCGTTCAAGGACAACGTTCGACGACTTTATGCTGAGTGGATGGCGATGGGTCAGCATGATTTGACGCCGTGCGGAAAGATTAGAAGGCCATCCGTGGAGATGCTGTGCTCGTGGATCACAGAAGTGTGGAGCAGTATCCCCGACGAGGTAGTGGCTAAGAGTTTTAAGAAGACAGGCATATATCTAACGCTTTGGATGGAATGGAAGATGACTTCCTGTGGGATTGTGAAGATGCTCCCAGCGACGACACTGCCGTTTCCGATGAGTCGTGCAGCACTGAAAGCGAGGATGGCGAGGATTCAGACTTTGATTAGAGTACTGACGAAAAAAAATAAATGGGCATTGTGCACTCCATGTGATGCTTAATGTGCGTGTTTATTGCGAAGGTAAGCCTTACTCAGCTTTTATTTTTGGTTGTAATCGAGATATATGTTCTAAGACGTCTGACCTGCAACTTGTTTGCGTTTTCGGTGCTCAAATTTTTTGTAGAAAATTTACCCCGCGTAATGATCGCACCCCGGAATTTGCGTCAGTATTTAAAAAAAAAAAGTGCGATCATTATGCGAGTAAATACGGTAGTATCATCCAGACTGCTGTTAGTGTCATTAAGCGGGGGCAGTCATCACAGTTCCTGATGAAATGCAATTTCCTATTTTATATTGCAGTTCAGTCAAGAGCTTCTAGCCTTTTTTGAGCTTTGTTTAGGTTTCCAGCAGTTGAGAACACAAGCATCATGGTGTCGCAGCGTATGCATTCGCTGTTTCAGTTCTCTGAGCTCGTTAGACCTGCTTCGTCCTCCACTGACACTCCTTCACCTGCCGTTGGCTCTTGCACATTATTGGATCACTCCAATGATGCAGGGTGCATAGGAAGGTTGTTAACATACATAAGTCTTTTCTTCTAACTCAACTTGTGACACGATTGAAATTTACTCATCGGCGTCCTATAACAGCGGTCTCTCGCCTTTCAACAGTATGGCACCAGGAGTGCATCCGCACTGGTCGCGGCAACCCTAGCAGATGTGTGCGCGAGAATCGGACAATGGGACGGCTCGTTTCAACCATTTGCACCAAGTGAACCCAGCATGCTTCTTTTATTTTCCTGGTTCATTTTGAGCAGCCCACGTCCACCACCAAAATTTTGAGCACTGCATCCCCCCACACCTTACGCCCCTTTTTTTTGCTTACTATTGTTTGCCGGTGGCTTATAACACCGTCTAAAACTATTTCCAATTACACCACTAGATTCCGAGCCTAGCTGGAATTCAAAATCGGATGGGCCACCGCTCCAGTCTTCAGTTGAAGGTCCTGTGCGGTCAGCCATCCGAAAGCAATCTCGCACACATAGGGCGTACTTTGAGTAACCCGCGCAAGGCATACAGGTGCCTAGTGGTGAAAAAAAGAGAGATGGAATCAATCACTGGCATTTTGCTGCTGATAGCAGCGAGTGATGCTGCTGCATGTGAGCAAAAGTGGCGATCATTTGAAAGGCAATGGCGCACACCACTGAAGTTGCCGTGACACAGCATACACTGGAGCAGAAAAAAAAAAGCATCTGCAAAGCTGCCGCTGACAACAGTACAACCTTTGTATTCAAGTCACGTGTGCATGGTGGCTCTAGTGAGAGAGTAGTGCGTGCAGAGCAACCATGCCTCCCTGAACAAGTTTCGCACTCTTCAATATATATATACTCCCTTTGTGTGAGCAAATATGAGATTCTGAAACGATTTTACAGATGGCATGACAAGTCCAAGCACGCCAGCTTTGTGCTCTAGCATGAATTTCTGAACCCACATTGGAGAACTCATGGGTATGTCATTGGCAGTGCAGGGGGAAACGCTCACTGGTTAATCCAGTGCCATTCAAACCAACGATGGGCATCTAAGAGCTGCACTCGAAATACTTAAGGACATTTCAGCTTGGCCTTTAAAGTAAAGTAGTGATGCGATAGTGTTAATGGCTCCCGTAAGGGTGACCTTTTGTGGACTCTTGCTCACATACATGCAGTTTCCTACTCACTTAATCACTAACACCATAATTTGTGTCTCTATTGCCTTGCACACATTCATAGCCACGCACTTGTAAGCTAGCTACCTAATTACTATGTGAATTGCCACCCAACAATTGCCACCCAAGATAAAGACATCTATAAAGATGCCTATAAAGGTGCGTGTGTGGCCTAGGATCAGTAGTACTTGCGAGCGGGCTAGTTGGCTATACGACTCCGAAGACCTCCGGCGCTGCATGGTTATACACAAAAAAACAATACACACACAAAAGAATTGAACCAGGACGTTAACACAGATGATGCGCTCACTACCAACTGCCAGTTTTTTGGGTTACGAAGAAGAAGAAAGCTTCACACAAAACGTGGGGTTGCGATATGAAGAAAAAGTAAACTAAAGATTCAGAAAAAATAAATGAAAATAAAATGAAAATAATCACAAATTAAGTTTAACTTTTTGTCACGTCCAAACGGAGAAGTATAATCTCCTTGCTGTTGAGCGCCACTGACGGAACACTCACACATTCCCCTTCTCCCGAAATCATCTTGAAGGCTTCAATAACCTCTCTTTTAAAACTGTCTTTTGCGCTTGCCAGCACCTTGGTTTCGCTGAACCTTGGTGCACAATTCGTGCTCCTCAAATCCTGTTGATTGTCATCCGTTTTACACCGGGAGCAATGGGTCGCTAGGTTTCCTAGAGTAGACAATGCGCCACACGAATTTCTATGCTCTCTTATTAGCCTTTCATTGATGCATCGGCCTGTTTGCCCAACGTAGGCCTTCCCACGTGTCAGGGGGATCTTGTATACTACACCCGTGCGACATGTGACAAACCGCTCCCTGTGCAGTATTCCGCATCCTTCCTTAGTCTCTCTTATTTCATTCACCTTCCTGCACATACTTTTTAACTTGTTTGGTGCAGACAGCTCGACCCTAATTTCGAATCGGCTGGCTATCTTCTTAAGACTGTGTGATATGCAATGTACGTATGGCAAGACAACAACCTGTCTTTTCTTTTCGGTCTCTTTACGTTCTCTTGCTAGGGGTCGCATCTTCTTCAAACAGTTTTCAGCCGCAGATATCAGCATGCTCCTCGGATATCCGCTTCGTTTCAACTTCTCAATCTGTATGTTGAAACTGTCGCTCATCAAGTGCGGGCAGGATTTGGTCAGCGCCTGCCGTAAACAAGACACAGCCAGACCCCGCTTAATCAGCTTGCTATGACCGGAGTGTGTGTATGTGAAGCTTTCTTCTTCTTCGTAACCCAAAAAGTGGTCTAGGAGTAGCATGTCTCACTCCATTCCTTGCCGAAGAGTCCTGGAAGGTTCAGTTCCCATCTTGCCTTCCCATCTCAAAGAAGCCAGAGTGGCAGCTTCTGCCATGTCACATCTTGCGTCCTCACACAATCTGCTGGCCTATCGTTACCTGGCCATGCCCATGATTTTTCGCTCACAAGGCTGACAACGCTGGATTTTCTGCAGAATGGGACCTTTGACATGCATCAGTTGTGTCACCCGGCATAGATATAAAGGCCTCCTTTAACCGAGCTGTACAAGCATGCTTATGTGACCTTAGAGTACCAAGTCTGACTCGGGATTCAAGTGCTCCAGGGCTCTCGTTTGAGTGCCATCTTGGCCTAATTTGGCGGCCTGTGCAAACTGTCATGTCGTGTAATCATGTGGCATTGCACAGTGCACCGACCTATCAGTGTCCAGCCATCTTGCCTTCCAGAGGCTAGCTCGTGATTTCTCGCTCACAATGCCGAAAGCACAGGATTTTCATTTACTAGTACAGTGGCTTTAACGCATCTTGTTAATGTGCATAACAGAAGCAGCCACATGGCTTGAGGCTCGCCGCATCAGGGTTGCTCCCAATGACAGGATTTGTACATGCAGGCTCTTTAATCGAGCCCTGCAGCCAAAAGAAGAGAAGTACGCTAGGCAAGACCACGTCTTCTACCTGTTTGAAGAAGCTGAAGGATACACTGTTTACTGGAATGCCATAGCGTTGGCCTAGTTTCCAGAACATTCGCCTCGCATTTGATAGGTGCTGGGATCAATAGACGATTGCACCATTTGTTTCATTTGTTTTCCGACTGTCACAATGCTCAAAGCGTTATGCTGATCTGTTGCGGAGTGAAATGCTTGAAAAAAAAAAAGGGGGCATTTGGCCAATCTATACTTGCTGCCAAAAATGTCGCTTATCGCTATGAAACACAGGTGTGACCATGAGTACTCCATGCTTGATTACATTCAAAAGTAACTCTCATTTTTCTACCATTAACATTTGCTCCACATACCTGTGGTTACTAGCAAGAAGAAAAGTAGGTGCACCGTAGAAGCAGGTTTGGATTGGAAAACCTTCATTATCAGTGTTTAGTGGACGGTGGGCTTGTATAGCTTAATAGATGACCGTCAGTCGATGCTGGTGGCGATCCCCTGGGTTCTGGCCATGGCCTCGAGTTGAGCTTCCAGGTCGTAGCTGAGCAGCAAGGTCTCCCATGGGCCCGGTTGCGTGAGCTTCTGGAGATGTTTAGGTTGGGGATCTGCCGGGCAGTCTCAGAATATATTTAGCAGGGTAGATGTGTAGGCCAGTTGGTGAGACATAAGGAAAATAAAACCGCCCTGTGTTGTCTCCAGCCTCCGTCCTGTGTCTGCTGCGGTTTTATTTTCCTTATGTCTCAGAATATATAATCTATGGTGGCTCTACCATCATTTGCTGCACTCCCGGTTGAATCTGTCCCAATATATGTGGCTAAGTACTGCCGTGTTGGGGAGAGTTTTAGTTTGGAGCTGTCTCCATATTACCTCTTGCTCCTTAGTGCGGTCTTTATGATATGGTGGGTACATTAGCCTTTCGAGTCAATGGTGTTGTGTTTTATTGTAGGGGCTGTCTAAGGCTTCTTGGGTTGCTCCGGTGTGCTCTAGTCGTTGCCCGCAGCTCAGCCAATAGATCCTCGAGCAATGACGTGGGCTGCCTCGTTCCCCCCTGATGTATCCAGACGCCAGGCCAAAGAACAGGAGGCTTTATTACAAGGTACAAGCTCGCAGCCTCAAACGAACAACCACCGTACAGGGAGAACAAGCCCTGTCTTATACTTGCAAGAGCTGCCGGCGCATGCGCAGACATACATGACGAACACAATCAGCCACGACAATGCATAGCGAGCGTCCTTCTCGCGATACAACATGACACTATAACATTCCCTTCCTTTTACAGTTCTAAACGATCCGGCGGCCGTCGCTGTTGGGTGCTCCTTCGCAGTGGCACCAGTTGGTCGCCACTTGTTTGCTGTGCTGGCAACGGTGACGGGGTTGATTCAGCAGATGAATGAAGCCCTATGTCTGATGCATGAGGCAGTTTCACTTCAGGAACTGATCTTGAACTTGGCGTGATGCTGGATCGTCGCAGGTGGTCAGCGTGCACAAACCGCACTTTGTTTCTCACACACACCAAATATGTTGTTGGCGATTTTACTCGCGTAGCTTGTCCAGGCCACCATTTCACCACGTCATCACGCGCCGAGCAAACCCACGCACGATCACCAACAGCAAACAACCTCTGCACACCTCTGTGTTTTTTTACTTTGTCAGCCTTCGTACTCATTGTATCTGTAGTGCTCGGTTCTAGTAACGACAAGCGAGTCCGCAGTTCCCTTCGCAGAAATAATTCAGTGGGTGTTCTTCCTGTGAAAATATGCGGTGTAATTCTATAAGAAAAAACAAAGTTGTCAATTCTGTGCTGCAGCAACCTAGAAGTGCCTCTTTTTTTTCATCTCCCAGCAGCTGCTTAAGCAATGCCTTCTTGATCGTTTGCACTGCACGCTCTGCTGCTCGGTTAGATTGTGGGTGGCCGGGTGGCATGAGCGTATGCTTAACTCCGTTTACTTTAAGAAATTCTTGGAATTCAGCTGCTCGAAACTGCGGATTGTTATCGGTTACTACTTCTACCGGCAACTCATGTGAAGCAAACCAGGAACAAACATATTAAACCATTTTGGCAGCTGTAGTCACTGTCATAGCTTTGATTTCTAACCATTTGCAGCATGCATCAATTGCGGCAAGGAACAATTTTTCTTTTTCTTCCGCGAAATCCAAAGGTACACACTCCCATGGGTTTTGACACAGTTGCCAGGGGGCCAAAGGTATGGGTTGTACGGAGGAAAGAACAGACTGGCATATCTGACAATTCTGCACACATTGTTCGAGGGCATGATCAATGCCAGGCCACCACACCATGGATCTTGCTACAGCTTTCATTCTGGTTATGCCCAGATCTTGTTCATGCAATACATCCAGCACCTGATTCTGGAGCGACTCTAGAATGACCACTCTGTTTGTCCATACCAGGCATCCATTGTCTATACTGAGCTCAAATCGCCGAATGAAAAATGGTTTTAACTGATTGGACACAGTTCTAGGCCAGCCATGTCATATCATGTCCCTAACTGCGCTCAACAGTTTATCTCGCCCAGTTTCGCGTTCCACATTCTTTGCCGTCACAGGCAACTCATTCAGAGACGAAAAATAAAAGATTTCCTCACATTGGTCCCCCGAGTCGGCTAGTGGCAAGCGAGACAATGCATCCGCATGACTGATAGCAGATCCCGGCTTATGTTTTATCTCGTAGCGATAGTTAGCCAAACATGCGAGCCACCGATGCACTCTTGCAGTGGCTACCACGCTGCCCTGCTTTTTCGGATCAAACAGAATAGTGAATGGCTGATAGTCAGTCAAAATGTTAAACACCTGTTCGTACAAGTACTTGTAAAATTTTTCCACATCAAACACAATGCTTAGGGCTTCTTTTTCTATTTGACCGTAGTTCGTTTTGGATGACGGCAATGACCGAGACATAAAGGCTATGGGTTTTCCATTGCAGTTTTCGACGTGCGACACTGAGTCCATATTCGGAGCCACCACATGTGATCTGAATTTCTTTTTTTTACAATAAAAGCGTCAAGACACTTTTATCAGACAACATATTTTTGGATAGTGTGAAAGCCTCGTCACACTGACGCGACCAGTGCCATTTGCTTTCTTTGCGGAGCAAGTCGTGAAATGGTTCAAGGACCGTTGCCAAATCACGTTGGTCTGCAGGGGGGCTTTTTTTATGGCCACCACCTTTTCTGGCGTCGAATGCAGGCCATCCTTATCAATTTCATGTCCCAAATACGTTACGAGTTGCTGAAACAAAGCACACTTTTTCTTATTCACACGTACACCGTGTTCGCTCAAACGCTGTAGGACCCGTGCTACTCTTTCGTAAGCCTGCCTATAGTTCTCGCCTGTGTTGATTACGTCATCCAAGTAGCAGGCCGTACCCAGCATACTATGAAGTATTTGGTCCATGACAGCTTGGAATGCTGCCGGTGCGCAAGATATGCCATACGGCAAGCGACGAAACCTAGAAAGGCCCACGTGCGTGTTAATAGTCGGCAGTTCTTGAGCTGGCTCATCTAGCTTGAGCTGCAGGTACGTCTTCGACAGGTCAAGAACGGAAAACACTGTTCTGCCCTGCAAGGTTGCAAAAATGTCTTCGGGCAGCGGCAAGGGATGATGCTCAGCCTCAATGCCCAGATTGTTGCTGTCTAAAGAAAGTATGAATTCCTTGCATGCAGCCTGACTGCGTACAAACTTGTACTTAATCCATTACAGGTACCAGATTGCTTGTAACACTTTTGTGCAACTCTGGATGCTGTTAGGTGGTGTGTATGGAAGGGTGTGTGGCGCGTTACATTGCGAAAAATAAACGTGTGTGACACACTGTACATGACAGATGCCATGTGGCACCCATCTGTATTTGTCCGAGGTGACACTTGTGGAGTGTCCTGTCACTGGGCAAGTGCCTAGCGAGGACTAGATGGAATGACAAGCCAGTCTGTTCAAAGCACATGCTAGGGCTCACCGTAGCCTGCTCACATGTGCACCCAGTTCCCTGCGGCCACACGGCCATTGTTGGATTGTCCAGAATCACACCCAGCGCTCTGTAGACTGCGAGCATGTTGTGATGCGACAGATGCAGTTCAGTGAAGGAGCAGGTGATCAGACATTCGAACTTCATCATATCCACCATGCATCACTTGTTGCGTGGCTGCCTGCCATATGCAGCCAAAACATCTCCGGAAGATTGTTGCAGGCTGCAGCTGTTCTAATCAGTGGTCGCTGATGCACTGGAAATGCATTCACCTCATACAATGCATGGGTCGGGGTGCTGCTGTTAGAAGTGCTCATGAATGGCCACACACAGGTCTTCTGAGGCAAGATGGATGAAAGAACTACTCTTGGGCTGCATAGGTGAATGATAGTCTCGTGTAGTTTTGCTGTTAGGCTCATATTTGTGGTTGATACTCATGGGAAATGCAGCGCACATTATGTGGGCAGCTAGAAATGATAGAGAACGAGAGAAACCGAGGCTGATGCTTGGATGGCGGGTGTATCTGAACCTCGTGGTACCGAGACTTGCGTTTTGTCTATCACCGCAAGTGGGCTGCGTAATGTTTTACTTAATGCAGAATGGGGGGGGGGGGGGGAGCAATGGGATTCTTTACTATGGAGGGATGCCGGATTCTATCCACAGTTGTTTCTGGCAGATCCAGCGAAAAGGTAAGGGAAGGTGGGAGTGAAAGTGGAAAGAGGGATGATAGAATCTGCACGTGCCGCAAGTGTGCTCGCCAGTACCACGCGACTGTCAGCAGCTTTCGGCGGTGTAGAACTCATCGGTTCTGTAGCCTTCAGTTTTATAGTGGCCGAGTACCCACTGTGTTCCATGCTGTTTCAGGTTGCCCAGAGTACCATAGTCAGCAGTTGTTCGCCAATTGCTGAGGGCAGAGCAGGTCTTGCACAGCAGCGCTTCTTGGCTTTTGGGAAGCGGTCAGAAAAACTCTTCAAACACTTTTTGGGCAGGAAATAGTGTCCCAGTTCAGCCTTTTCTTTGGTTCTAGTGGGACATCAGATAGCCTGCCTTGAAAACAATGTTACTCAACAATTTAAGGTGAAAGCCCTTCTTGGCTCATGAGTGGCATGCACCAAGGTGTGTCAAACCAGACAAATCCGAAGCCAGTCCAACACAAGCCGCATAACAAGCCAGATCAGAAGTTAGCCTTTAATTTAAAAAAAAAAATCGTGTTCCACAGGGACTCAAACTCCTACCTCTCTGTTCAACAGCTGAGGGTGCTAACCATCTACGCCACACTGGGCACGTGAGGAATGTATCTTAATTTTTATCTAGCGTTTCTGCAGCCTCCATAGCAGCGTAGGGGCAAGATGACTGCGATTCAGCACCATCTCCAAGGGTTAGCATGACCGGCCGCAGCCACGCATCAGACACAGCCACACGTCCTCTGCTGGCAGCTACGAAGATCGAGCGGCATAACGAGAGTGCGTCATCTTTGCCGAATCGCCTCATTGCTTTGAAGGGGCCTTAAGTGCTACCTAGACTTTTTACATGAAGAGCACGTTTGACCTACTGTGCTTTTAGGTATATGCAAACTGTGTTCTTTAAATATGCATATTTTGCGATTGTGTATCCTCTATAATTGTGCAGCATAAAGCTTACAGTTGAAGACTGGTCAAATGGAACTGTGTGCGAGCAAGGACAGACTTAATGCTCTAGCACACCCTCGCATCTCACTTTAACAGCCTCCTTATGCCAGGGAGGTCGGGAGGCTAAAATCTACACCTTGCGGAGTGCTCCTGAATCAATATTTCATCACTCCAAAGTTCATCACATTGTAGGGCATCACATTGTGCATTCCAGTGTGCCTAGGTGCTCCTAAATTAAAGTTCCTTTGCTCTAGTGTGCTCCACATTGAAATTCTTGGGGCTTCGAAGATGGTTACAAATTAAATTTTGCTGGGCACCAAGCCATGTTGGAATCCACGGCAACGAGATCAAGGCATTGTTTTGGTGGCCCTGAAAGGGGACTTGTGAAATATACGAGAAGGTTGTCACAGTCACCTTTCAGCTTGAGAAATCCCGAAGTAACGCTGGGGTGAAGAGAGAAAGAGAGACAAAACTTTTATATAAAAGTCACCACCTGGCTGGAAGTACTCATTGTTAATTAGCAGGGCAAACTGCTTCGCCTTTGTGGCCAGAATCGGCCCGTTGATAGGCACGTTCTGGGCACAGGCACCAAGAAACCACTCGTAGAACGCCTCCTTCACCTCCTTATAGGCATTTTATCGAATGCGTATGCACCCACTGTCAAGCGAGGACTTTGTCAAACTTCTTAGCGGAGCGGATCATCGTCGACGCCGTCGGTTGCGATAGTGCATACTTCTTACCCAAGTCACACACTTCTTCACCCTCTTTGTAGTCCTTCACAATTCTGCACTTCGTTTCCAAATTGATAGCCATGCGCTTTCTTTTCACTGATAATCAGCGAGCGGATCAGCCATCTTCCGTTTCGGTGGCGATTCAAACGAGATGGAGAAACCACGTGGCCAGGAATGACTTCGACGCAATCAACTTGCACAAACAACCAAATCTGCTGGCAGAACCAGTAGAAATGTGCAGAATTAGGGGCGAGCGAGCAGATCAGCGCTGTCGGCGTGTTGGCGAAGGTCATTAGTGTTTCGGAGGGCGGCGCGGCGTAGTGCAATGGGCACAGTCCATTTGTATTCGGAGGGGTGGAAGGGCGGCGGGAGAAAGGCGTGCAGGGCTGGCAATGCGGAGAAGGCCAGAAAACAGGTTCTATTGTATGAACGTGCGGCGGGCAGGGTGCAGCAGCTGGAATTTTTTTATTTATTTATTTTTTTTTTCAAGGATTTCGCATTTCACTACCTTTTGGCACGAGCACTCAGGAGCCAGACTTCATTGTTATAACTGATAGTGCGACATGGGGGCATTGTAGTAAGCTGGGTATTTTATCATAGAAAACATAAAAAAGTGGACGGTGCAGCAGCTTTTCGTTGTTGTAACCGATATATTGTTAAAACCGGTATCGTTATAAGTGGACTAGACTGTACACAGATTCGTTGAGTGTACTGATGGCTTTAAATCACAGAAATGCTGCCATGCCTCTACTTGGTGACATAATACATAATGTAGAAATGATCACGGCACAAGCACATAACATAGTTTTTTTTTTCAGAAATAGACCACACGAACAAGCGTTCACTGATAACTGACAATATCAGTTGTCAGTGAGCGCTTGTCCGTGTCTTATTTCATGTGAATGTGTTGTTAGCGCTTCGTCCATTTTTGAAAAATGCTGCACCAACTAGCCCAACAAAAAGTCCTTCTTGAACATAACATAGTGTTCTGTTGGGTCCCAAGTCACGTAGGCACTGACGGCAATGAAAGAGCAGACAAATGTGCTGCACTTGCCCACAACAAATAGATTAAAAAAGTAAATATGCCACATAGAGATTGCCTGAAATTAATAAAACATAAACAAGGAGGATAAATGACAGTCTTTGTGGAACAACCAAGAAAATAATAAGTTGCGCCTCATAAAGCCTGTACTAGGAGAATGAAAATCGAACACACATCAACAACGTTTTATGGGAGTGATATTACGCCGTCTTCGTATTGGACATACTCATCTTACACAACTTTCTACTGATGAAACATTACAAACCGACCTGTGAAGAATGCGGCGAGATACTCACTGTTAACCGCATTCTAATTACATGCTCGAACCTTTTTACTACAGAGAAAACGTTTTACTATATTTTACTATCATACCATCCTATTGCATCCCACCTTACTTTTAGGAGAAAGAGCACTTGTAGACCTAGCATTTGTTTTTTCCTACAAGAAGGAAACTTTATTTACCGTCTTGTAGACCTAGCATTTGTTTTTCCTACAAGAAGGAAACTTTATTTAACTAATCCATTTCCTCTTTTGCAACTAAAACATATATTGACCTTGCTCTTGGCGCTTGTTAGCCTTAGTTGCTTATGCGCCATAAAAACCAACACAACACACAATGCACGTCTTTTTTTTTTTGTTCTCTGCCGATGCATTAGAGGCAGTGCATTTTTGTACAGCTAATATTCTCACATATATTGTCATGTGGGTCTGGATAATGCAATCGCAAAAATATATGAAAAGCGCATGGTTTCAAATCTCAGTTTAAGAGATCATAAACAGAGTGTGAGTGGGGCGTGATATAACCACTATAATGGTAACGCTCATGGCTGATATTTCATTACTGTTTGCTGCACAATGAACCCTGGCCCCCCTCCCTTCTTTAAATTTTTTTTTTTTTTGATATTTGTTGCAGGTCCTTTAGTTTCTTAACCTCACTTGTACAGTCCGCCGCCCCGACTTTGGCGGCTTGCCAAGCTGCTGCAGACTGGTAACCTTATGAAAGTGACTTTTTTCTACTAATTTGAGAATAGCTTGCTTTTGGACATCAAAAACGAAAAGTCTGGCACAAAATGAAAAATTCCTAAAGATGTGGTAATAGATACACTGTGACAAGTATGATTAATTTTTGACCTTTTAAGGCCTGTTTTGGATATGTTTTAGTTTTCAATTTCCGTGGAATTGAATTACCACTGAGGCCCAAACGCAAGAGGGAGGGGGGGGGAGGGAGCACTAACTAGCTGGGCGTCTATATATATGGTGATGTGGCGTTAGGAACAGACACTAAAGGCACATGATTGTTTGAAGTTCAAATTTTGTTAACCACTTGGTGTTTGAAATGGAAACTTTGCTAGTGGCTTTTAAAGTATGTGCATCCAGGTTGCTTTTTTCTTTGCAGGACCCGCAGGACCCGCCAGTGACCGTCGAAGCAAAGACATATGCAGGTGGTGTACTAGACCATGGACTAAAGGCAAGATGTTGGATAAATTCAGGCACTTCTGATGACCATCATAAGCCGCCATGCTCTCAGTTTCAACCGTCTATTTAGAAGACGCACGCCAGGAAGCTAAAGTCTAGTTGCGAGATCCTAACGCTGTGAGAATGCCGACTCGATCGCGGTCCTCCAAGAAGGGTTCCCAGCATGGCTTGGGCGCCCCGGATTCGTAGTCTTTGATGACCAAGATGGCCCAGCTGAGCTTGGCACCACCCCACTTGAGACAACATGAATGCCCGCTCTGTCAGAAGGTGCTGGCAAATAGGGAAGCATTGAAGCGCCACTCTCGGGTGCACTCTGGTGAGAAACCGTATGGGTGCTCCCTGTGCCCAGCGACTTTTGCCAAGCGATGGTCGCTGAGTCTTCACCACCGGACGCACACTAACGAGAAACCTCATTCTTGCAACATCTGCGACGCATCGTTCACACAACAGGCATCACTGCAGCGCCACCTGCGGATGCATATGGGCGAGAAGCCATACACATGCTCATTCTGTCCGGCGGCGTTTGTGGATAGTAGCATGCTCAAAGAGCATGAGCGAACACACACGGGGGAGAAGCCCCACGAGTGCCACGTGTGCCACAAGAGGTTTGCCCAAACTGCCTCCCTGTATGTTCACGTACGCATCCACTCGAATGCAAAGCCGTACGTGTGCAGCTATTGTCCGGCGACGTTCAAGGACGGAAAGACGCGTGACAACCACGTGCGAACGCACACGGGCGAGAAACCCTTCGTGTGTGCCCTGTGCTCCTCCAGGTTTTCCCAGCAAGGAAACCTCAAGCGTCACATGCGCACACACACAGGCGAAAAGTCTCACATTTGCGACCTGTGTCCAGCAGCGTTCGCTTGCAAGCACATACTAATCGCCCACAGGCGCTCGCACTTTGGCGAGAAGCCCCTCAAATGCAGCCTGTGCCCGGCGACGTTTACCTACCCTCAGAACCTGCACTCTCACGAGAGGACTCACAACAAGACAGTCCCCTGCCCCGTGTGCGACAAGAAATTCTCGGACGGTTGGCGCGCACGGCGCCACATGCAGACCCACACTGGGGAAAAACCATTTGAGTGCAGCATCTGCAATAAACGGCTGGTCAGGATGAGCAGCCTGGCGTACCACATGCAGTCGAAGCATGCACTCTGATAGTCTACATGCACCATCTTGGACTTCACCGAATATTTACAAATGCTTTAACACATCCTTACCAGGAAGGTCCGGTGGTTGTGGAAGTAGCAGTGGAATCTGCTAATGTTCAGTGAGGATGATTGCTGCCTAATGCTTTAATGGAGGTTTCACTGGAGGTTTCACTGGTGATTGATACTCATGGCACTATTAAAGCATGTAAGCCTGGATTATCCCTCAGTCTGCTTCAGTCTGTACCTGATTGTTATGTACACTTCCAAGTAGCGTCTTTTGTGTCACCCTTTTTTTTTTTTTTTTTTTCAAAGGCGAAGCTACATTGCTCAAAACAATTTTGAGAGCTTGAAATAA
This sequence comes from Amblyomma maculatum, assembly GCF_055883805.1. NCBI lineage: Eukaryota > Metazoa > Arthropoda > Arachnida > Ixodida > Ixodidae > Amblyomma > Amblyomma maculatum. The sequence continues at coordinate 409,612,172 of NC_139344.1, read as the reverse complement.
ACTGGATTCTAAGGAGTCTTGGGGACAAACTTTTAATGGAATATATAAACAACCCTTGCATAAAGCCTCCTGGCCGCAAAAGCCACTTGTGAAAAGCAAAGTGCCCACATGCTGTGCAATGCCAGTGCATGTTAAAGAACACCAGAGGGTCGAAGTTTCCGGCCTTTCACTACGGCATCTCTTGTAATATGACTCGCTTTGTGTCGAACCCTATAAACCAAACCATAACATGAGAAATGTCAGTACCAACTTTAGAAGAAAAAATTTACAAAATGTGAAAAAAGTTCAAGTGCTGCAAAAAGAAGTGGTTATAAAAAATTTCAAAATATGCACCATGTTGTAGATTCCACTTTTCTTAGTTTTGTAGCGATGGCTTACGGATGCTTTTTTTTTCTTTGCTGGTCTGTGGATTAAAACAAGTGACTGAAGTCCTTGAAAAGAAATTTTATTAAATGCAATATTTGCTCGATTCTGCTAAAAGTATACCAGTTATTTAGACAGCATTTTAAGAGTGTGGAACCTTCTCACTCTGCGAATTTTCTAAAATAAACTTTAGAAAAGGGGCTCCATGAATATGAAGTGAAAGAGTAATAAAAATATTTCAGGATATGAAATTCTGGTACAACATTGGTGGAAGAGCTCCATCCTGCTCCGGACCAGATATTTTGCCATGAAATGTAGCAGAACACTGTTTTGCTGCACACTCTGCCATAAAGGAACAATGACAGGTTCACTGGGCATATTTCAACTTTACCGTTCTGTAAATATGCCTGGTTTTACGCCCAGTGTTTTAATGTCTGAAGCGTGCTGCATATTTAAATAAATGAAAAATCATGACCGGGAAACTCCTCCCACCGAGAGCGACCGCCATTTTGAAACACTCGTGTGACCTCCCAGTAGGGGAGGATATTTTTGCTTAGTGAACAATGCGTGTTACTTAAAAAAATTAGTTGTGGCTTAGCTCTAGTTTACCCTAGTTGAATTGCGAAAGCAACGGCGGAAGCTTATTTTGCCTGCTACATTATTCCCTTATCATGCCCTATCAGTGTGAGGTGCTACATTATTGGGGACATTTAAGCTCATCCTTGAAGGGTATGACGCGGGGGCGTAAGCTACCAGCCCACATATAAAGTCATGCTTCTACCAAGCCGTATGGACTTGCCTGCGTGTTGGGGTAACGAGAATGCACAATTCTGGCAGGCTGATTCTGATATCACCCTCTCATATGAAAGGAGCGACCCAAGTTGGCAGCTCCTGCCAGTGGCATAGAGGTAACGTGAATAGGAGACCGTAGCTATGCCTCTTCACGACATAGCTACCACTCTTCACAGCGTAGCTGCGGCCACTCGAGGTCTCGCTTTGGCTGTCGTAGTATTGCTTTTGCAGTAAAATAGAATGTTTTCTTGAGCATGTTTCAGGCACACTCACACTAAGTGGGCTGCGCGGTATATTCCTCAGGTGGTCGATGCACCAATCTGTCGCATTATACCAGTCACAACGTCAGCACCACCAATGGTCTCCTATCGTAGTGTGAGGTTTTCAGGCTCCATGACGGTGGCGAAACTGATCAGTGAGCAGTCCGATGTTTTCTAGGCCAATGGCTTGCTGAGCAGAAACTTCATGCCGGAGTGGTCTGAGCAGCAGCGCGTCAGTAGTATAACGTGAGAAAAGAAACCAGCTACTACATTTCATGGTTTTACGCATTAACACTCATGATCAATGAGCTTCCTAGTAATTTCATGACTCCACCGAATCAACCCGTTCCCCAATGAGTAAAGCTAGAATTTAGGGCTGGCGATTTGGGCGGTAGCGGAAGGCGTATTCACGAGTTTCAACCGTCGCTTGTGGCCACAGAGTATGCAATAGTGATCCAAAATCGATGACTGCTTAGTGAGAGCTCAGCTTGCATTTTAATACGCTGCCATTTATATAGAAAACTAGGTAAACAAACATGCTGGGGTATGGTCCTGATCCACTGATCACCACAATCCTACTAATTTTGGGCTTGTACCTAAGTAATAAAGTATATTTATGCTTAAACACTTATTACGCGTATACACGAGATATCTGCTGGACAAGCTAAAAAAAAAATGCTAGTGTAGCGTCGGGAGCCGGTTGCAGTTATGTATGCATAAGGCTGCGAGGGAGGCGAGACTGCGACAGCGGCGGCTTGAGGTTAAGTGAAGCCAGGCTCGCAGTCGGCATGTGTTCTAAAAATGCAGCAGCGCAAAAGGAAATGTTGGTCACTGAATTTGCGTCGTGCTCTTAGCTTGTCTTACTGGTCGATCTCGGGTCCTGTCCGGAAAACACATTCATCGGTAAGAATAGATACAAGCATCCCCCAATCTGGTGCGTGAGTTACCAACTGCAGCTAAGAAAGTCTGGACGTCCCGCCAGTGGGGGAGGCGCTGCAGAGGGGCTACGCTTGAAAATATTAGTTTTTATCAACAGGCGCAAATACTTACACTTTAAATTTCATGTTGCCTCTCGCTGTTGTATAATTTCTTTCAGAGTGGTCAACTGTGCATATTCCTGAAGTACAGGGATGGTGTAAGTTTTAGCAAGCCCGTCATGGCGCAATTTTTACTTCTATTTAAAGGAGGTCATGCCACCAGATGTCGGACATGATTTCCGCGCTCCCCGAGCCTCGCTGGCACGTGACCCTTAATTGGACCGCACCGCACCCAAATCGGGCCTCCTGGGAAGACGCGTGCCTGCATGGCGAGCCCCGCATTCCCGGCAGCTTCTTCTCTCCGAAGCACGCACCGCAGCTCCCATGGCTGCCGTGGCGTCTGCCAATGCTCACCTCGTCGCTCGACTCGTATACCTCTGATCTCCCCAAATCAAGCAATGTCAACCTATATGAAATGGAGAATGTCGCCTTGGATCCAGATGATGGCTGAATAACACCAATCCCCAGACGCAAGGTTCAATTCATTCTGCACTCAGTTGTCCTACAACCCCCCACTGCCGCCTTTGCGCAAACGGTCAAGCCCTACCAACTCCTTGAAGTGCATACTGCCGCTACATTGCTGCGCCCACAAGCTTCAGGAGAAATTGTTATCAATATGTGTCCGTCCCAACACCTCACCAATATAAAGACAGCGTTTGTACAGACCATAACTCCATTCAAAACATACCGTCCAACAGCAAGAAATGCTTCTTTGACCATACAAAGTTACTCTGGTCATCTCTTGCCACGGTGCTCACCACGTTGTGGCAGGACTCATGCCGGAAGAGATAGGGCTACCAAGTAACCATCCTCACTGCGCGTTCCGTGAGGGCCATGGAATCGCTTCTCTCGCATTCTAAAGCTCTATTGTTCCCACCACTGTATACTACCGCCGAGCTGCCTACCAACGTCGCCCTCACCACCCGGAAGCCCACAAATGCACTCTGCCTGGAATATGGCCATCGCATGTGCGCCTGCCCCGAACCACATGTACCGCTGCAATGTGCTGAACTGAACTAAACCACTGAGCCTCACCCGGGCCATCGATGCTGCCTGCACTCTAAGGGGGACCATCCTCCATTCACCGCAACCTACCCTGTTCAGCAGCTCAAGATTGACCTTTCAACAAAAACGCATACGAGCAAAGACTAAAGCCTTCCAACGCGCAGTCCAAATGAACCAGCACTTCAGCCACGTCTACGCCATGCCTATAGGCATCCTACCCAGCTCAACCTCCTCCGCACAACAGCTACGGGGGAGCGTTTGGCATCTACACAACCCCCTTAACTCCTGTCCTAGCACCACGTCACCAATCTGCAGGGACCACCGGAATGCCTCAATCGCAACCCCAGCAGCAACACGCAAGCTGTATCAGTAGCCACCACTACTAACCCTCGAATGTAGCAAACATTGTAGACCTCTCCAGCTCCTGTGGACCTATCACTAACCCTAACTCCCGACCAACCAGCTACACAACCTCTCAATCCCTCGACTTTGCAGCCTGGAAAGCCACACCTGTTGAACAAGATAACACATGGCAAACCGAAACCCTGCAAGGACAGCATTCACCAGTCAAGTACACCAGCCGGCCATGCTCCACCTACCTCCTCAACTTATCTTCTCCAGCAGCTTAATGAATTTTGCACCCGCATTATCCCCAGCATACCTCTCCAGCCAACAACGTTGACTCCGCACAACACCTACAGGTACTCATTCCCTGTGCTCGATAGGCTACAAATTTCCCCTGATCCCTCACCTCACACTCAAACAGCCATCGCCCCGCATCTGCGGAGCCTCCTCGAACTCAAACCTCTCCCTTGAAATATGGATCCCAAGCACCACTTAGGCCGTCAAGCAGCCAGGGCCTTATATCTTTCTAAGCAATACTTTGAATGCCAGGACATCATCTACATGGAGGCTTCACATAATCCAGACAATCCTCACATCTGCACTGCAGTGTTCATGGATATTCGCCGCTCAACAATGCGGCCTCCATTCAATGCACTAAAATTACCAACGCCGATTGCCTGTCCATCACACTCGCTATCGCACACATCAGTCTGTTGCAGACTCAGCACACTACGATGTGCACAGACTCCTAACAGCATACCAATATATCCTGCGAGAGACCATCCCACACTCATCCTCTAGAATACTATAGAGACTACTTGACCCTCCTCATCCCATCATCATCATCACATGGGTACTTGGGCACGAGGACATCCTCGGAAATGAGTGCACTCATGCGTTTGCCTGAGAACTAAGCTTCTGGGCGCCGGTGGATGGCCTCCTCACACCTTCAGTATGGACCCTCATCGAACTTCTTGACTACACTACAATTGTTCACTACTATCGTCGTTGCCGCATCACGTGCCCATCACACGCTTACATTGACAGCACGTACTGGCGACAGGTCCAGACATTTGTTTCTTTCTCCTCGATTTGCCCACATCTTTCACCCCAGACTTCCCACCATACTTCACCACTTCCAATGCCACCCCACCGACTCTTTACCATTACATGTGTGAATACCCACATCCTATCCGTGTTCCTCCTATAAAAAACCAAACCCCTTCCTCCTGGGAAGCCGCTCTACTGGCCACGCAACCCGCAGATCAGTACAACTGGTCGAGCGGGCCAAACTAGAGGAAAAAGCTAGAGGGCTCCTGGACTAAGGGGTCCTCCTGGGAGTGTCTGCTTTAGCTTTAATTTAATAATGTTTTTTCCTCCTAAGCATCCAACAATTCGAGCGAACTGTGCAACGCTTGCCACACTCGAAGCTGTTGGCTATTTGTTATCCGCTGTCAACCCTCTCGCTTAGCGCATTGAAGAGCTCGCCAAGCCCGTCGCATCCCTAAAAAAGGCAGTCTCGCTGCTCATTCCCGCCGTGCCCATGGATGCCAGACCTCGGTCCCTCAAATGCCTGTACACCCCCCGGCCACCACAGCTGGCTGCCCCTGGTATCCACCAGCCATCACAGCCAAATTATGAAGCTAGAGGGAACTCTAGGCCGGCTATGTCCGTCGCTTGAACTTGAAGCCTTGTGTTTCTTGGATTTCTGCAACCGCCTGCTGAACATCGTCCCTTCAAACCCCTTTCACTCTTCGCTCCGGAGCTGGCCTCTATATGCGAAGTCGTCCTAGTGGAAGATTTTAACGCTCCTCACATCAACTGGGGCTATCTGAGTATACTGAGGCCCGGCTGCGTCCTCTAATCATTCACCTCTCGGCGCAATTTCATCCCTAGCATTCCAGACTCCTCTACACAGACCGGTACATCCGCCCAACATCCAACCACCCAGACCTATCTGGTGGTGGGGGCTAGGACTATGTATTATTTGCGGGAAGGGGATACAAGGACACATGTTATGTCAGCCTAAAACTCGTGGCGAGGTCAGACCAAGCAAACACCTCGCAAAACACCGGCAGGGTGAGGATTGTCGTGATGGCACCGGTGCAGCAGCTCTCCGGGGTAGGTATTGCGCCTCTGCGAGGTACAGCGAGTACTGTTGATTTCAGCAGGACGCCACCACGGTTGATACGACCGCTGCAGCACGAGGACCGCGATTGACTGCTGCCGAGGCAGCGCGGCGGTTTGCGCTGGAAGACCACCGTTTCCGGTGGCGCGCAAGGGCCTGTGCATCCAGGGAACACGGGAATATCGCGAAGGACGGACCGTAGGGCCTTCTCGGCTGTAAGTCAGCAGTAGGCTGTCACCCCATAGCCCCCTGCCGTTACACCGGAAGATTGGTCCATGGAAATGCAGTGAAAAGATCGGAGAGTTTGCCCCCACGTGGCTCGCCTCTACAGCCGCCGCTCCCGACAGCAGGGATCGGTCCGTTATATGAGTGGTGGAGCCACCTCTAAGAACGCGGTCAGGGCGAGGAGGATGGCAGGAGGCTTGCACGTGGCAAGCTTGCTGGAGCGGCGAGGCCAGGCATGGCCTAGGGCTGCGCTTCGCAACGTGTACGAGCGTAGCGAGGACTGCAGGAAGTCACCGCATCGGCGAGGTCGGGCGGAAACTTGGGAGACCGCTGAGGACTGCAACAGCAGTGCGGTGGGTAGGCCAGCGGTAGGCATGGTGGTTCATGGCGGCTGAAAAGGCGAGGCTCGCGTGCGCCCATGGGCGCAGCGAGAGTTAGCCCGGAATTGTTCCAAGTCCGAGGAGCTGCAGGTCCCGCGGGCGTTCCTGTAGGCGGCTATCCATGAAGCAGAGAGGGGAGCCGCCGCAGCAAACGACGGCGGCTCCGAGGAAATCCTTCGAGGAGTGTAGGAGCGACGTGGCCGCCAAAGGGTCCGGCGCTCGGGCCCCTAGAGGAGGTAGCGAGTGGCGGCTGACTGTTGGGATGACTGCCTAGTAGTAGGAACTCTCCGGCGCTGGGGTACGCGTGGCGAGCGAGGACATATGCCTGCCGCTAAGGGCAGCAACAAGCGCAGATCGTGCTCTGCGGCAGCAGGGCTGGCGCGACGAAATCGCGGGAGAGGCGCAAGAGGACATCCACGCTCCTCGGAGGCGACACTGAGATGGAAAGACTGCTCCTTTCTCGTACCCCCTATCGACGGTCGGCTCAGACGGGAATGCCAGGACAAACCTGACCCAACGTTAATAGTGCCATGCCCGACACACGAGCAGTGGGAGGCGGCCCTGACCAGCGACAACCTGGACCAGCAAGCCTGGATTATCCAGCTAGTCCGCAAGTCAGCTGCTGCCAGCGGAGCCCTGGACTAGGGGCACCGACCACCCAGCTCCTGCGAATATTTACTGATTATATGCTCATTAAAAGTTTTCTCTCTCTCTCTCTCTCTCTGTCTATAAAATATCGCTCCGTACCGCAGGACGGGACGAGCCCAGGTTGTATCTGGAGATGTGCCCTAAGGCGCCGGGCCATGCGTACACGTGCTTTTTCGCCACTTTGCAGTTCTGCCGTAGTTTTTATTTTCTACACGGTGTGACGAAACTAGTGGTGACTTGTGACAGTGCACTGCGCGGGAAAACAGGCATATAGCTGAGCAAGCTCCGCAGCGCGTGCTGTGCTGAGGATTTCTGGCGATCCTAGAATGTTGAGACTTAATTGAATAATAACTGCTTGGTGCGCGATCGGAAACTGTACGAAGCCCGCACGTGTATGGAGTGCGCGAGAAACTCGCAGTGCAGAGGGCTTCGGAAAATGCGCTATGAAAAGCGCCTTCTATAACGTCAGCATGCAGGTGAGTTTTATTCGCCCCTTTCGGCGTCTCTTCACCACATATGTAATTCGTCTTTTTTTATGTAGTTGTTCACAAACCCACGCAATATCACGGATGCCAGTTGCATCTGTAAAGCCGGGTGCATGAGTCGCATCGCTCTCGTATGATTTCCAAGGAAACCGAAAACACTTGATTTTCGGTTGCTTCCCGGCGGATTTTTTTATAACTATTATGGCACCCATAAACACAGCAGTAAATCGAGCTTTAATTTTTAAAGGATGTTTTCTCTTTACGGGGAGCCATGAACGCGTCGCAAGAGCACGCACTCTTGCAATGTGCTTCGCTCTCGATGTCGTGCTCCTCAGGCTAGTCTTCCCAAAAGAGAGCGACGAGAACATCTGAAAACTATCATTATGAAGTTGTAAAAAAAAAGAAAAGAAAACATCCCGCTAAGCAGGAAAGCTACGCTCTCTCTACAACATACAGGTCGTGTCCGTAGACGTGCCGAACACTGGTTCCAAGCATTCACGCATAGTACGACTCAGGGCTTCAGCTGAGTCCAGAAGTAAAAAAAAAAATAAATAAAAACAATTACCCCGTTGTTCTTTTTTTTGGCGTGCCGCGCGCTCGATACAAACAAGCGATTGGTCGTGCATGCTTGAAAGAAACCTAGTGTACAGTCCTTGAAAAAAAAAAAAAAAAAACATGGGAAATGCGCAGCCCAAACGAAAAGCATTGGGTGCGATGTAAGGTTGGAAATGAAATACAGACAACAGTAAGTAGAGGCTCTTGTTTCAGTCGGCGTTTATTTTTTTATTCTTACAGGGAACCAGGAACAAATCGGAACACAGCGTCAGCGTTACCCACGGCTGCGGATCCAGACGGCCGCCCTTTTTCGACGTCGCCTCCCACATGGCGCCACATCTATTACCAAGGTTGCAGCGCACAAGGCACATAGCGCACGCTATCCAGCCATTCCCACTTATGTTGTCTACACGAAATCACTGGCTGCCCTCCGTTCTATTCAGAATAGTACATTACCCCAAGCACTGTCACTTCTGTGTCCACCAACCGGCACTCTTAGGTGGATTCCTGTTGAACAAGGAATTTTGGAAATGACGTAGCTGATCAGATACTGGGCGCCGACGATCCTCTGTGTCAGTCCACCTACGAGCGCTGAGACATATTAGACTACAAATGCACCATCCGGAGCAATTGCAAGCAGTTCAGGCTGTACCTCGCCAATCTACCTACGCCGCAGCCCGACCTTGCCGCACCTGCATCGCACATCGTTCGCAAAATCCCGACAAACACTCCACCCTTGCGCGTCTCTACAAGTATCGCTTCCGTTCAGACCTCTCTTGCCACAATTGTTCCTTCTTTTATGCGAACTTGGAACACTGTCTCTTTTCATGCCCCGTCGCTGTTCAATCATCCCAGTTTCCTCAACTCTCCTCGTGCTCCTGGCATGCCTGGCTGACATCGTACCAATGGCACGATCAGCTAGCGTTAATCCGACAAGCCACTGACTTGTTGGTTGCTTAATACTCTGCTGAAAGAGTAACGGGGTGTCTATCAACAGGGAAAACCGGGAATTATCAGGGAATTTTGATAATCTGTAAAAATTCATGGTAAGCTCAGGGAATTTGTGTTTATATCAGGGAAACTTAGTTGCAGGTCTATTTAAAACGGAACTAAACTGGCGGTGAAAAATGACTCACATTACACGGGTTCTACAACACGGCATTATGTTTCCTCTCCTCAGCGACCACCGACCTCCGGTGTTGTGCGGTCAAGTACCATCCCAGCAAGGCGGCACAAAGCTCTATGGCGCCAGCGGCGCTTCGAATTTCAAAGCGTGTTGAAAGCGGATACCTTTCCGCGGCGGCAGAGCACCCGCTTCTCTACGGGTCGCACATGGGCTGTTTGACAGCCACTGCCTTCCGTTGTATTCTTGTTTTTTCCGTTAGACATCTCAAGACAGCAGAAAACTGCGAGAATTTGCGACGCTTCCGATTTTCAAGGAAGCAATATAAGTCCCAAATGAGCTCTTCCTCCCTGCCCACTGTTTTGATGGAAGCGTCCACTCCTGCCGCTGGGGGTGTGCGCAAGCAATGGATGCGACGCAACTTTGGGAAAAGGGGATATAGTTTCGCGCCTTATCGTGAACTTGAAAAAAAAAAATTAATTTTCAACGAACGTGCACCTTTCGCTTTACAAATCACGAACTTCGCCGCTCCCCGTGTTTCGTCTATATGTCGAGAAAAGGGAGTTGCAGCATAACGCGACCTAGTACTGTGAGCCGCCAGTGCGCGCCGCGCCGGGACAGTCGTCACATCCGCATCTCGCCTCCACGCCCGGCAGCTCATCCCACCGCCAGCTGAATTAAGGCAGCTACAGCGGTAGCATTCGGCATTCAACCACCTGGCCTTGACGAAAGCCCATTCCTTCTTCGGAGTCCGTGCCGCACTAGGGTGCCTCGATGCCCGCGCCTCCGCTCAGGGTGAGGACAGTTGCGTCGTCTGCTACGGCGGCCGCCATTCTCGCGCCCGCGGCATACAGGTTTCGTTCTCGTGGGGGGAGGTCTGCTCGCTTCTGGCTTGCCGCGGGCGCTTAAAGTAAGAAAAATAAGGAATATTCTGGTGCGCTTTTGTTTTACATGAGAATATAATACTTAATTTTGTTGGAGAGCCTGCCTTGTGCTTTTAAAAACAGGACAAGCAGCCAACATCAAGGCGTCGACAGTAACAATGAAAGCGGGTATGCAAGATATGCGCCAAATATGTCAGTGAAGCTCTCCTAGAATCTATCGCTAGAGTTCAAAACCTATCTCTTATGCACTGAACCCTTTGGTGCGTGGAAACAGCAACCCGTCCCAACATAAATTTGCGTCGTCAGGTCGCTTACTCGAGTGAAGCGACCATACTCCTAGAGAAGCAGAAGGAAAAAAAATCCTGAAAACGTTTATTTACCGAGGTTTGCGATAGATTCCGATGAAAGGAACCGTTACTAAGCAGAGGATCATGAAATAAAAAGTTTTGAGTCGCTTTTCAGTTAAATCTCGATGACGGTTATGACAAGGCGTATTCTGCATACCACCACGGGCATTGGCAGCCCTGTTGGTGTTATCATTCCTGCGCATGTTTAATGTCGAGAACAAAACGCTTGAAAAATGCCACAATCCACTGCGTGGAGGAGGGGGGGGGGGTTGAACATTTATTTTAGATCACATCTCCCTCAATTGAAAGCATTTAATTCTGTTCACTTGTTTTGTAGTTAATTTCAAACTACTAAGTTTATTAGAACTGCTGGAACACATCGGGTGATTTCTGCCCAAGCTTCTTTGGCGTTCTTTATTAAATTTGTAGCTATGAATGTCCCAATACAGGTGACTGCAATGGATGGGTAAGAAAACTGAGCAGACGCGGTCAATGACACAGCGTCTTGGTTTCGCACGTTCTGAAAAAAAAAAAAAACGATTATCAGCAACGGTAATAAAATATAAGCACTCGCCTGTTCGTCTTGGTATACCTGGATGAAAACAAAAACTGTTACCCAAGCAAACATGAAATCGTTTATTAAGTGGTTATGAAAACACACAATAAAGTTACCAATATTTCTGCTTATGGGAACGCGACCATTATTGCACTTTTTCAAAGTAGACATCTATGTTAAATAGATGACTGTAATTGACGAAACAGTTGTGATTGCATATATACATAGATGCAGAATTCAGGTTTCGAAGCAAAACTTTCGCGGAACTTCATATTCCGGCTTGGTTACGCAAGGCTGACTCCAGCACAAGTTTTGCTTCCGTGGCCACTAGAATCAGGGCTCGGAATTTGGCGAAGATGAATTCGGAGCCTCACTCTGGCATACGCAGCAGTCAACATTTTTCTTATTCGCTCTTTGTGAGCCATGCAAGTCTTCACAAGGGGCTTGTCTATCTGTTCAAGATATGCGATCAAAGAACGAAGTGGCGACTTCATGGTGAAAAATGTGCCGGTACACCATGAATTGACGGCGGTAAAATGCTCTTCATAGTTTTTCAATGTTTTCATTACATCCCTGCTAGGATATACGAGGTTTTGTCCATCCCTGACGTACTCCTTGAGTGCAGTGAGGGAAGCATACTCATCGTCAGGGTTGCCAAGGAGAGCAGCCTTGCACTGCGCACAAGTTATGCATTTTAGAATTCCTTTCAAAATAAAACCGCCAAGGTAAAACAAGATACGGCACTCGGTTGACGTGAGCTCTTCAATGAACAGGATTTCCGAATCATTGATTTCATCGATTTCGTTTTCTGTACCTTCCTTCTTGGCGTGTGCAAGCAGATCGACAAGGTATTCCCGGTCGTCAAGCTCGTAACTTGTCGACCTAGGAGTGTGAAGAAAGTGGCTGACGCTGATGAGTCGAAGTGCGCACTTCAAGTCGTACGCAGTGGGCACTGGCTTCATGAGCCGCACCACAGAAAAAAGGTTTTCTAGGCAGTCTTGCAACAGCCTGCTCGTGAGAAGGAATTCATACTCTTCACTGCCAAGAAGCACATCTTGAAGGCGAAGGACAGCCGTTGTTGCAATTAGGACCCCTGCTTGCGATGGCTTCCACTGAGATCCAGTGCCCATTTTGAGTTCTCTGATCGTGTCTATTGCCATACGCAGTGTGTCTAAGGCGGCATGATATTTAGTCATGTTTCTGCGGCTTAGCGCCATGGTGGGATGACGCGCTGACATAAGGGCGTACCACCTAGAAACGAGGTCCATAAACCACGCTGTTGTTTCGGCCTCTGGCTCAATCACTCCTTCTTTTATTAGGAACCGAATAGCTGGCGGGGCTTCGTGGAAGAGCTGGACAGCGACTCCAACTTTCATCTTGGTGAAGTGTCCACCACTAATGTGGTTTTCTGATAAATTTGGTGCTACCTTAAGTTCATTGGCAGCATCATAATCCAAGACGGCCTGTACATGCTCTAGTTTCACCTTCGAGGAAGGCAATCCGTTCTCGCTTACTGTATCATCACTCAGTGTGAAAACTTTAGAGCTTAGAAGCTGTCCTTTCAGGTTCTTAAGGACATGTGCTGGGTCAGAGATGAAAAAAAGTTCCTTCCCATCTAGGGTTGGGTGGGGTATTGAGCACGAAGTTGTTGAATGGCGGTGACTCGAAAAGCCAAATTCTCTCCACATAGCGCGGTTTGCTGCACCCATGTCACAGGTGACTACCCGTACTCTTAGAGAAATCTGGCTGGATATCTGAACTATTTCCAGGACATATGTCTTGAGTACAGAGCCGTCCACGTGCCTACCAGTAAATTCATAGGCTATCACTTGCTTCCATCTTTGGTTTACCCCACCTAGCATAAAGACCAAAGCATGGTTGGCTGCCTCTTCAGGCTTCGAGGGCAAGGTCGTTCCTCCCAAAAGCACGTCTTCTCCACGGTCGAGTTCAAATCCGGGTGCTATCTCCATTTCATCTAGAAAGAGAACGCAGTCTTTTTCCACATCCTCCATTCCCTCTGCTTTGGACTTCATTACGTCGATCACTTCATGCAGGATACCTGGCAGAAACTTCAGGATCTCAATTCTTCTTGCTAACGTTCTGCTTGAAGGGAGAGGGTAGCCAATCTTTCTGAGCGTTTCATACCCAGTGGTTCCACACGCAAATTTAATTTTTAGGCCTTGCTTTACTGTTTGCGCTGACCATGAATTGCCACGATTGTTGTTCCGAGAAAGGGCACGAATTTGGTCTTCATTTAAAAACTTCGTATTTCGTGAGAAATTAGCTGCCTCTTTCTGCAGCTTACGATTCTGCTTCTGTAGTATTTTTACAGTGTTCTTAGATTCTCTGTGGTGTTGTTTCAGCTTATTATTGGCTGCTGTGAGATCTGCTATCTTCTTCCAAAGCTCTGCTGCCCCAGAATCAAAGGGTTGGGTCGTACGAGCCACTGCAGTTTCTTGAGGCCGTACATCCGTGGTGGTCGAAGTAAATTGCTCACTAGCATTGCTTTTTTCTGTAGCCACCAATGTCCCATTTTTCACTCCGTCTGACGATGAATCTGCTGGAGGATCTTCTTGCGTATTTAAGGGAAGGACGTTTGTCACTTCTGGTGAAGAACCTTGTGCGGCAGCGTCATCACTAAATAATGCAGGCATGTGCACACTTCGGTCCCTCGGTGGTCTTCGCTCTTTAGGAAGTTCTGGAAGCATATAAATAAGGAAAAAATAGCACATTACATATTTAAAATAGTGGTCCTTTTGCAAAACTCCGAAGTAAGCTTTTCTGCATTGCAAAGGACTCTTCACCATGGCGGCCCATCCTAAACGTCAGGTGCAGCTGTTTTTCACCCTCCTTCAAAAAAAGGAGTGGCTAGGCAAAACTGGTTCTAATCCCTTTATCCCGACAGCGTATCGTGTGAAGGAAAGGAACGCCGCATTGTTCAGACTATATATGTTTGCAGCATTCTACATTTTTCTGACTCCAAAGCTGGTTTGGCGGCCAAGGTGAAGGAATTTTGCTGTGCCAGGAAGCTGACCTCCAAAGTTTTGAAAAGGGTCCATAGAAGACGCGGCAGAAAATTTAACACGTATGCAAATCAACCACTTCATCACGTAAAATTTTCAAATGTAGACGACGAGGCGATAAGCAACATGGTAGCAAACACCAAGGTTAGGAGGTATCTGACCTTTGAATGGGAACACCGTTGGGACAGCATTGGGCTTGAGTTTTTTCCAACCGTCCGCGCGGTTTTGTTCGAAGCTCTCGTCTTCGAAATGAGCCTGCAGATGAATGTGTTATTGGAATTAGCCCCACATTGCCTGCTCGAGAATGAAAACAACAGCACGCAAGACAACAGCGTAGTCCAAATATATCAGTCGAATCAATCGAATGAGCTCCTTAATCTGCACATAACAACATATACTGTTTATCTCATTCACTGAATTAGTGCGGTGTCGTTGGGCGAAGCATAGGGCTAACAGGCAGCGCAAGCTACCCAACGCAGCATACGTGTCAAAAACTAAAAAAAATCGTAAGTAAATGAATTCATGTTGGCTCCTAGACGACCCAGATGCAGAGTAATTGCCACAGCTTATGTGCCCTCGCTTGTGGTCGTGCTCTGTGCCTTGATTCGTGCCGGCCGCGGTTCTCTGACAAGCGCCTCGTAAAGGCAATTATTTTTTAATGAACAGAAGCGGCGAAAGCACGTTTGGTACGCATTCACGAGCTTAAACATTGTGTCATGCAATTTCGGATGCAAACAGGCAAGCAGCAGACAATGACCGGTTCGGCGCGGAAGCGTGCCTTTTTATTTACGCCGAGCAAGACGAATAGTGCGAAAATGACATCTGACCAATACAAATCTTGTACTACACTTAGCTGGCTAAACGCAAAAGCGGTAAATCGCAACAAAAACAGCACTGAACCAACATGCGTCACTTACACTACAGACACATGAGGAGCTCGTCGGTTGCCACTTGTCACGCTTGATCCGGACCAGCCACAGAAGCCTTCTTTTCGGGTCTCTGGGAAAATGAAACATCCTCCAACCATTTCTCGCATGGTTGGAGCATTGAGGAACACAACATCCAGGCATTGCACGGCGATGAAAGCCGCGCGAACGCAGGCACTTAGCAGTGACGCCCGCACGACAGCAGAGCGGCGAGGTCGGCGCGGGCAACACAATGGCGGAGGGAGCGCGCGAAAACAGTTTGAGGCGGCGTCGAGTGGTTCAAAGGGTGACCTCACCCTAAGCGGGGGCGCGCGCATCGAGGCAACCTATGCCGCACCACGCCGCAGCGACGCAGCTCAGAGACGGCGAGCCACAGCGAGCCGTAAGCGAAACTGAGCCAGTTGTTTTAAAGGGTCCCAGAAAGGGGGCTCTGAGGTTGGTTAGATAATGCTTGCGTTATGTAGAGTACAGGCCACTGGGCATTCCCCCGCAAGAACTTTTAATCGAGCTTGCGTAGAACAAGAAATAGCGGCTATTAAAAAATACCCCCTGCCTTTTGCTTCTCAACTCGCGCATGGGAGCGAGCCATAAAAGCATAAACATTACAGGCGGGGCCCAGGCTTTTGGTCTATTATAGAATAGGAATAAAAACGGAACAAAAGTTTAGTGGTGATGGTAGCAAATTGTCGTTAACCACCGAGCTTAGGTCGGGAAGGTACGGATTCAACGGCGGCGCTGGCAGAGTAGCACGTGAGGTACACGCAGACGACAAGGCAGAAAACCGGAAGTGCTGCACTCATTTTTGATACCGCACGCCCCAGGCGCAGTAAACCTACACGCAAATGACTTAATTTCTTTCTGAAATGAGAAATTATTCCGAAGAAGTAAAAATGTATTGTATCTAGCGCTTTTATTTTTGTAAATGCAGGTTGGGTGACGTTGGCATGGCGAACCAATGATAGCCCTCGAACAGGTGACGCAATATTCAAGAATTCGCGCCAAAGACCGGCGCTGCTGGTCGCCGCGAAGCGCAGAGGTGACAATTTTTAAAAATGTATTGTAAATTATTGGCTTGCTTTTGAGGTTTTGTACGCGGAATGAATGCCCAGTGGCCTGTACTCTACATAACACAAGCATTATTTAACCAACCTCAGACCCCCCTTTCTGGGACACTTCAATTAAATATGTTCAAAACTATGTCCTGAATCTGTACCTCCATCTCCTCATGCCCACTGTGGATCCAGTACCACTTTAAGTAACTCGAGTCATTACAGTAGCAACGTTAGCAGCAGTTCCCTTAAAGGGGTCGTGAAACGTTTTCCGGAAATTTTGCACGGCTTAGTTAAATGAAATCCTTGGTCCTGCATCATACAATATACCTCGATTCGTTTCATCGCCCGCGTTGATTTAATAGCGACAAAAACAGAATTTCGGTTTCCTAGTGCGCGTCCTCCTCAACTCAACACATACGTCATAGCGCTAAGCCAATGAGAAGCTCCCGTTGCCGGAGCCTGCTGAGCCAAAGTTGACCAAGCTCGGTGTATTTTAGAGGTTCTAATTGTGCCCTACTCTACGCTCACACAGGGTTTTTTAATATGGCCGACGCCTAGAGAGAGAGAGCAGAACTTTTTATTGATTCCAGCGGATGAAGAGGCTCCGGCCCTCCGTCGCTTGGGATGGATGGCGGGTGCCCCGCCTCAGACGCAGGCCGGCAGACGTTGTTGGCCGGCGGCGTCCCAGGCCAGCTGGATGGCGGCTAGCTGGAGCTCAGGGTCCGAGCAGCGCAGCATGGTCTCCCAGAGTTGCGGCGTCAAATTTAGACCCCTCCCGGGAGAAAAGGGGCATTCCCAGAGGATGTGTTCGAGGGTCCCTCTCGAGTCACAGTTTGCACACAATTCAGATCTTTCTCCTGGGAGCATATGGCTCACCAGGAGCGGGTGCGGAAATGTCCCAGTCTGAAGGCGACGCCAGGCGACGGCCTGCCTGAAATTTAGGGTAGGGGCTGGCGCAGCAGCCACCCGTCTACTGAGTCTATAATGCTGCAGAATTTCTGTGTAAGATTTGGCACACTCTATGGTCCCCGCTCCAAATCCGCCCTCTCTGCCGCCGGCTCGGTGGTAGAGCCCTCGAGCCATGGCATGGGCGGATTCGTTGCCGGGAACGCCAGTGTGCGATGGAGTCCAAATCAGCTGTATAGTTCTCGAGATTGGTGATTGCTGTAATATTCGAATTGCCTGGGGAGCAATCAACCCACGACTGTAATTTCGTATGGCAGTTTTGCTGTCGCAGATCACAAAACGCGCCTTTGTCTGGGCGCAGGCTAGAGCTACAGCCACTTCCTCAGCTGCCTCAGGAGATCTAGTTTTCAGGGTGACCGCGGTGATCGGTCTACCCGACCCATTCGATACCGCTGCAACCATAAAGGAGCTTGCCCCTCCGGCAGCATCTACAAAGGCTACTTCCTCCGGCGGCAAGCGGCTAAATTTCCTACTGAGCATTTGAGCTCTTTTTTCCCGACGCTCCGTATGGTGTTCGGGATGCATGTTTTTTGGCAGCGCAGGTATCCATAGCCTGTCCCGTACAGCCATGTCTATTTCAGATTTTGTCTGAGCGCCTCCCCAAGTGTCGATGCCCAGTTTTTCTAGAATGGATCTGCCTGCGGCGGTTAGGCGGAGCCGTTCTACCTGTGAAGTGCGTACCGCTTCCGCGATTTCATCCCATGTGTTATGGATGCCGACGCCTAGGTTCCTCCGTGGGTTCCAGCGTCGCTGTGCTGCTATAGTGAACTAGAATATAGTCGCTATTGTTAAAACATGGTTACATCGTGGGCTTTGAGCCTTACGCCGACGCATCTTTTCGGGTGCCAGGTCGGCGAAGATGGACCCTGCGAGCGACCGGTACAGTAACACTTGTGTCGAGAGGCCGCGGTAACCGCGGCACAACTCCGGCTTGCAGAAGCCCCGACCGTCAGCCTCCCGATCCCAGCCGTTTCGGAACTACGCATTGGTATGTATGTCCGAGTCTTGCAGCCTAGCCTACGTTTGACCGTTGCGAGAGTGCGCAATCGCTAACCGAAGCTTTCGAACAGGTGCAGCTGCGGGCGGTGCGTGCCGATGCCGACTGCTCTTGAGAGCATCTGGCGAGATCCCGGCGGCGACTACGTAGTTGAAGCAGCCGTCTGGGTGTTACAGATCATCCGCATTTACTCCAAATGCTTCTTGATCATGGACTGCTAGTCGAGAACACAAGGTAAGAACCTTGAGCGAAAGGCGACATAACTTGAACAAGCGGCACCTGTTTTTCATTTTCTCGAGCAAGAAATGCTGTAATGAAATCTATTGCGGAAGGCAGTGTTAATAAAATAAAGCTTCCCCTTTAACGTTACTTACCTGCGATACTGTCTACAGTGTTGATATTGCGCCACGTTAGCGCGAACACATCGCTGGTTTTCATATTTTTCTTGTTTTCGTAGAAGCGCATGAGCATGACGTTTCACCATGCAAATTACTGGTTTGCTTAATTCCATGCACGAGTAAATGAGAAAACACGCATCATCTGATAGTGTGAACTTGCTAAATGGAAAGGGCATGCACATTGATGTGAAGTAACGAGGGGGGGGGGGGGGGCGCTGTCCGGACACATTTGCTTGTTTTATTAGCCAGGTATGACCTTCAGCAAGTGCAGCGCTTCAAAACATAAATACATAAGGAATGCCACAAGAAATGCAGTAAATAAGTACAAAAGCAATCTCATTTCGGAGGACTCTATGCTAAGTGAAATTGCATGCAGTGAAGTAGCCTGTCTCCTGCGGAAGCCGTGGGAAAATGCACTAAAAAGCGACACAGAAAAGAAAAACACAGAGCAGGACTGGCTTCTGCAGACGATCACTAACTAGCCCGACAACTCTTGTTATAGCCTGTCCCCACTTGCTGCCAGAACAATCACCATACCAGCACTCAAAGTTTTATTTGCTAGTTTTTTTTTTACCCACTTGCATTAGGTGAGTGTTGTATAGTGTGCAAATATAATTTAAAAAATTGACTTCACTGATACCATCATCAACACCTGCACACAGTAAACCTCTCCAAAATGCTTTGATACTGACATTTTACATGTGCTGAAATGTAACAACAAAAAAAAAGAAAGAAAGACGTTCTCCCAAAGGCCAGTACACCGAAACTTCCACAGTTTGAGTAAGTGTTGGAAATTTTACAGTTAGCAAATGAAGTTATAGAGTAGTTTTGCGGCACTTGCAGAAAGTTTGGCACGTGCCGTGTTGTGGGAAAACAACTGAGAGCTGTTGACAGAAGTGCACTTGTAGTTTATGGCTCCTTCGAATAGAATGACTCCATGCAGAGAGCTGCTTAATGCATAAGTCGCATACTTAACATCTTCGTGCTATGCGGATGATATCAGCGTGGACATTGACATCAGCCACAACACTAGTATAGAGGGTGTAAGACGACTACCAGGTTTTGTCAGTCAAAAGCTGCATTGCCTTCAGGCATTATTTTGCTGCAGTAGCAAATTGTGATTGCACTGGAGTTCTAATATTGGGTGGGTCTCATTCTCTCTCAATCACCTGCAGCAGAATTCAAAGTTTGCCATACTTCCAGGGAGAATAAATTGACAGTGAAAGTTACACTGTACAGCTTCTGTTAGACGGGAATTAATTGTACAGATGCATGAATAACTTTCAAATTTGTAAAAGACCTAAATCATATTTTCATTTTGCTATGCTGAAAAGTGAATATTGCTTTTTCTCTTGTCAACAGGAGGCACCACTACATCTGCTACAGCCAGCTTGCGCACTGGCTTTAGGGATGCCTCGGCAGACATCACAGTAAAGTCCTCCCTATTTGTAATGCAAGCCAAATAAGGGAAAGGTTTCCATCTGACAGTTACACTGGTTTCCAGTTTGTGCAAGGTTTGTAGAGTCATCACCTTATTCATTCTGAAACAAGCCGGAAAATATGAGAAGAGAGAATTGCAGGACAGCTGGACTAATAACTGGAATTTTACTAAAGGATAGAGGCAAAAGAAGACTTGCACAGAGATGCACATGTAAAAAAGGCCCCAAAAGACTGTTGACCGATTTCTTAGCCACACACACGTCCTTAGCCTTTGCAGTATAGTGTGCCTTTGGACTTGGATCTGTGGCTTCCCTTTTGTAACGAGTGGTTCTTGACCATAAGAAATTTGCTTTTTTTAGATTTTGATTTTTTAGACCCTTTCTGCTTTCCACGTTTTCACTGCTTTGGGGGTTTTTCGTGCACGTGCATTTCTGTGCGAATCTTCTTTTGCCTCTTTCCTTCAGTAACATTTCAGTTGTTAGTCAAACTTTGTCTTGTGCTCCTCTCACGTGTTTCGTCTTCTGGCTGGTTTTAAGATGAATCAGTACCAACTCATCCAGTTGTTAGTCTTGTTGATATCACTAGTGTTACGACCAAGCATCCGCATTTGCGCGCTCTATTGTTCGCCTGTGGGCATGGAAAAGTTTTGTGAATATGTGGTGATGGTCCATTGGCTCTAAGTGAGCCTGTTTCCAGGAATCCTGTTTTGTAAGCATGTTTTGCTTTGTGGACAACCTGCAAATGCCAAATTGGCCCTGTCAAGAGAACGTCTGGAAAAACACAAAGAAACGTCCCCCTGCGGGAAATAGCAGGAAGTGCTTTCTTTTGTTCACCCTTCCAGTCGAGAAGTGCTATCCTCCAGTGATGAATGCCTCCTATCCAAAGGAGACGACAGAGTGACATGTCCGCTGACGTGCAGGACAAGAGAAGAGCATGACTCATACGGCCATTAAGTGATTTCCCGGGAATGCAGGAAAGATTTGCAATTGTCGAAAAGGGACCATGTTGGGAGCCCTATGCGGCGCCACGTGCGCTCGGGTTTCTGAGAAGTAAAACCCCCAGAACCAGCCTGTGGTTTCTTTGCTGAAGAATAGAAATGTACCTCCTCTCCTCGCCGTTCCCAAGCTTTTCCCGCCAACAAGTGATCACGCCCAACGAATGAATGCCGGACCAGTCAGTGCTTCAGACCATCAGTGCAGTGATGTGTTCGATTGGATGCCGATACCTGAGGGGCGTGCCCTGGATTTGGTTGGTCAGCATCTTCAGAGAGGGGCTGGACATAGGGGGTTTTTAAGGACGCTGCAGAGCACGAAATGTCGCTCTGGGCCCTGGGTAAACGGCTCATCCAGTCGCTTCTCGCTATGAACTCTTAACGCTTGTCATTTTGCTGATGTACCCTTCTTCTTCATGTAAATATTCTTGTAAATACGTTTTCTCAAAGTGCCAGTAAACCTGCTTGTACATATTTTACCAACCTCGAAGATTCAGTCCTTCTTCAACCCCGAGTCTCTGCACGCTACCAAGTGAAGGCCGGGTCGACGTAGCCCCAGCGTCACGACAACTGGTGATCAGCGGTGGGATCTGAATCTGCAAGCACAACGACTGGTGCCCAGCGTTGGGATCTGAATCTACAAGCCACAACATCTGGTGATTGGAGGTGGATCTGAAGCTACAAGCCACAACACCTTGTGATCGGAGGTGGCATCTCAAGCAACAAGCAGGAGCAACAATCGAACAAGAGGGCAGCTCGGAACATCGATCGCATGTGTGGGTGAGTGCTTGGCTTTTCTTCTGATGTGGACCAGGTTCTAGAACAGGGTTAGATTTTAGAACTGGTAAAGAGAGTGTGGAAACGCCTTTAGGTTTGGTAGTTTGCACTGTTGTTTTGGAAGTAGCCGACACTCGGAGCGATCATGGACCTACAAAAGCTGCAGAAACCGGAACTGTTGCAATTGTGTGAGGAATTGGGAATTGATACAAGTGGTTTGGCACGAAAACCTTTGATTATAAAGGCAATCACAGATTTGGGAGCCGATGATGAGGAGCTCAGTGAAGCATGGAACCTCATCGGTCAAAAAAAGGAACAGCTCAGACAGCAGAAGGAGCGGGAAAAAGAGCAGAAAGAGCGGGAAAAAGAGGAAAAGAGGCGTGAGCGTGAACTTGAGAGGGAAAAAGAGGAAAGGGAGCGCGAACGTGAGTGGGAAAAAGAGGAAAAGAAGCGTGAAAGAGAAGCAAAAAAGCTGGACCAAGAAATTGAGCTCCGGAAATTAGAACTAGAGTTGAGCAAGAGGTCGGGCAATTGTCCCCAGCTAGCGGTACCTCTTCTCAACAAGGAGGCAGATTTCAAGATGTCAAAGTACATGCAGCCATATGTGATATCAGGGGATATCGGTCTGTATCTGGCTAACTTTGAGCGAACCTGCGAAAAACTGTCCTTCCAGCGAGACACTTGGTCTCAGAGATTATTGACGGTTCTGCCCTGCGAGGCAGCGGAGGTTGTCGCGCGGCTAAGCAAGGAGGACGCGGACAACTACGAGAAGGTCAAAGCTTGCCTTCTGAGAAAGTATAGGCTTAGCGCCGAGGCGTTCAGACAACGTTTTCGGAAAGCTACTAAGTCCAGGGACGAGAGTTACCCTGAATTCCTGTACAATTTAAGAGTTAATTTGGGCGAGTGGCTAAAGAGCACAGATTCCTACAGTGATAGGGACGCTGTAGTCGAGCAAATTCTTTTGGAGCAGTTTTATAACTGCCTCCCAGAAAAAGAAAGAAATTGGTTACAGGACCGAGGCGAAATTAAGTCGGCAACTGAAGCTGCCGAACTTATTGAGGAGTATGCTTCGCGCCGACAATTCAGCAACCCAGCAGTGGATAGGCCCCGCAATCCCAAGTTCAGTATGAAAAACCGTCAGGAAAGGCACTTTGCTAGAGTTGGAAACGAAGAAATGAAGGTTTCTTCAGGCAAATTCCCTAGAAAGGACGGCAGTGAGAAAAGTGGGGAAGTGACCAACGTGCAGAACACAAAGAATAAGCTTGAGGCTAGGAAGCCGCTCACATGCTTTAGGTGTAATGAGCAGGGTCACATTGCCGTCAACTGCCGGAAAGAAAAGATTGCTTTCTCGTATGTCAGGGACTGCGATGAAAATATGCAGCTTTTAGAACCCTACCTGCATGACCTAGTAGTCAACGGGAAGCCTTGCAAGGTACTGCGCGATTCGGCCGCAACGATGGATGTTGTCCATCCGGCGTATGTATCGCCTTCCGACTATACAGGACAGTGTGCATGGATCCGACAGGTAGTTGAGGAACAGAGTGTGTGCTTGCCGATCGCGAACGTGGTCATCGAGGGCCCTTTCGGCGAGTTAACAACCGAGGCTGCCGTTTCAGGAAAGCTTCCTAAGTGCTATCCGTATTTGTTCTCCAACAAATCGAACATGCTGCTGCGAAAGAGGGGCATCCTTTTCGGAGACAGAGTTGTGCAAGCCTTAACACGTTCAAAGGCGCGAGAACTAGCTACACTGCTCATTCCAGAAAAATCCACAGCGGAGGAAACGGCAGTTAAAACAATGGTAAATGCGGAAGATAGCAGGTCAGAAAACTTTGAGAGCGAGGCATCTCAGATAAGTCAACTTGAAAGTGAGCTTGATGAGACGCGGAATGAGGACGTTCTTGAGAGTAACCTCTTGCCGCCAGTGTCTAGTAATCTCACGAGACTTTTAAGTGGAACCCGAGAGGACTTAGCTATAGAGCAAGCCAATGATCCCAATATACAGGAGATAAGGGAGCGCCACCGCGCCACTAAGACAGCAAACAATATTTCTTTCGAGATGAGAAAGGGAGTGCTGTATCGCTTATTCAAGGATAAGCGCGGAGTAGAGCGGGACCAATTAGTCGTTCCCCAAAAGTACCGCGGAGACTTACTGCGACTTTCCCATGGCAGCTCGTGGTCATGTCACCTTGGAATAAAGAAAACAAAGCAGAGGCTGTTGCAAGAATACTATTGGCCTGGATGTTTTAAGGACACGGAAAATTTTGTACGGTCATGCGACACGTGCCAGCGGGTTGGAAAGGCGCAAGATAAGTGGAAAGCTCCGATGGTGTTAGTACCAATCATTACCGAGCCGTTTCACCGGTTAGTAATAGATATAGTTGGGCCACTTCCTGTGACCGAGTCAGGGTACCGTTATATCCTCACTATGTTATGCCCAGCCACAAAGTTTCCAGAGGCTGTTCCGCTGCGCGAGGTGACGTCCGAGAGTGTAGTGGATTCGCTGCTGTCAGTGTTTGCACGAGTTGGATTCCCTTCCGAGGTACAAAGTGATCAGGGTAGCGTTTTCACGAGTGTCCTCACCACCTCATTTCTCGAGCGATGCGGCATTAAGGTAGTGCATAGCTCGATCCATCATCCGCAGAGCAACAGCGTAGAAAGATGGCACTCTGTTCTCAAACGAGTCCTGAGGGGACTGTGCTATGAAAACAAGCGCGAATGGGATACCTGCCTGCCTGCAGCGCTTTTCGCTTTGCGGTCAGTGCCGCACGAATCCACTGGATTTAGCCCAGCCGAGTTGGTGTACGGAAGGTCACTGCGCTCACCTTTGCGAATGGTGCGCGAAGCCTGGGAGGGGCGCGGAGAAGACCCAACAGTAGTAGAATTCATTCTGAACCTCTTGAATCGCTTACATAACACTAAGGAACTCGTTGAGGCCAGCATGAAGTCAGCCCAGGCTCGTTCCAAGGTGTACTATGATAAGTCAGCCCGTCAAAGGACGTTTTGTATCGGGGACCAGGTGATGTTGCTGAGAAGTTCAAGGCAGAATAAGCTCGAAGTACAGTGGGAAGGACCGGCTGAAGTCGTTGCAAAGCTTTCTAACACTAACTACGCAGTGAAAATTCCCGGTAGGCGTAAAGAAGTGCGCATTTATCATTGCAATCTTATGAAGCCTTATGTGCAGAGGGAAGCCGTGGTAAATCTAACGTTAAACCTTCCCGAGGAGATGGGGGACAACTTGATTTGCCTCAGCGGAAAAGGAAGCAACGCTCAGGAGCTTCTCAAAAAGACGGAGCAGAGAGGAGAACTAAAGAAATCCCAGCTGTCCGATCTGGGCGAGATAATAACAGAGTTTGAGGCCTGCTTCGTGGACAGGCCAGGCAGAACTGATTTGACTGAGCACGATATTGAGCTGACTTCAGACGTGCCAGTGCGATCAAGGTGCTACCGATTTTCTCCAAGGCAAAGAGAAATTCTGGATAGGGAAGTAACTCGCATGCTGGAATTGGGAGTAATAAAACCCTCGGAAAGCGATTATGCTTCGCCTATGATCTTAGTAGAAGCTCCAGGTAAAGACCCTAGGCCTGTGGCTAAATTCTCTCACCAGGGATCAAGTGTATCCTATTCCGAATATTGAGGAGAGAGTAGAACAGGTCAGTAGAGCGGCATATGTGACTACGCTGGACCTTACTCGAGGATACTGGCAAGTACCGCTCACTGAACGCGCCAGCAGATACGCGGCTTTCGTCACTCCGACGGGCAGCTACCAGCCAACAATGATGAGTTTCGGGCTCAAAAATGCTCCATTTTGTTTTTCCCGACTCATGGATAGGGTTTTAAAGGGGTGTGAAACATTCGCGGTGCCTTATTTAGACGACATTGCGGTTTTTTCCGACTCATGGGCGGACCATATGGTACATCTAAGAGCTGTACTGAGCCTTTTGCGTCAAGCTGGACTAACCGTAAAGGCCGAGAAATGTTGCCTGGCAAGGGCGACCGTGGACTACTTGGGTCACAATGTAGGTCAAGGTTTCAGGAAACCCAGCGAGATTAAGATTTCTGCGGTAGCAGACTACCCGCGGCCGAGCACGAAGACGGAAATTCGAGCATTCCTGGGTCTGACTGGGTACTACAATCACTACATCCCTAACTATTCAGCTTTGGCTAGCCCTCTGACCGACGCTCTCCGCAAGACAGAACCGACAAATGTAGTCTGGGACGAACAAAAGGAAGCCTCCTTCGTAAACCTGAAGGCTGTGCTGATTAGCCGTCCGGTATTGCGAGCTCCAGACTATGGCCGAGAATTCACGGTCCAGTGTGATGCCAGTGATCGAGGGTTAGGTGCTGTTCTCTGCCAGAGAGATGACGACGGTAATGAGCACCCCGTGCTCTACTTGAGCAGAAAACTGAGTTCTAGAGAGAGGGCTTATTGCGCGTCAGAGAAGGAATGCGCTTGCATTGTATGGGCCATTCAAAAATTGCAGTGCTATCTTGGAGGGGCCAAATTCACCGTAGAGACGGACCATTGTCCCCTGGCTTGGCTGCAAACTGCGACATCGAAGAACAGTCGCCTTCTTAGGTGGAGCTTGATTTTACAGCAGTACAATTTTGAAATAAGATACAAAAAGGGGAAGTTAAATGGGAATGCGGACGCGCTTAGCCGCTCTTTCTAAGCGGTCCGAGATGTTCCTCACCATGTATCCAAATTGATAATCAGGTTTTTTTTTTTTTTTCGTGCGCTTGAATATAGATGACTATGTAAAGCAGCACGTTTGGTTTTCGAGGCATACGTGGGTCCTGAACGTCTTGAGAGTGGGCTTTTCTCGAACAACAATGGCAGTTTTCTTTTGACCTGGTCTCTTCAGACGGGAGCCGAGTGCTTGCTTCGACATGTGGTTGAGTTTCAGATAGCTCAAGCAATTTGGCCTACAACAATCAAGACAACGCGACATGCAACAGCGAGCTTCAAGCGTTCACGTGCAGGCCATTAAGTCGTCTCTTCATGCAGCAGCTGCGGCTGCTGCCCTCCGAGTCTCTTCTGGCGGGGGAGGAGGCTGTTACGACCAAGCATCCGCATTTGCGCGCTCTATTGTTCGCCTGTGGGCATGGAAAAGTTTTGTGAATATGTGGTGATGGTCCATTGGCTCTAAGTGAGCCTGTTTCCAGGAATCCTGTTTTGTAAGCATGTTTTGCTTTGTGGACAACCTGCAAATGCCAAATTGGCCCTGTCAAGAGAACGTCTGGAAAAACACAAAGAAACGTCCCCCTGCGGGAAATAGCAGGAAGTGCTTTCTTTTGTTCACCCTTCCAGTCGAGAAGTGCTATCCTCCAGTGATGAATGCCTCCTATCCAAAGGAGACGACAGAGTGACATGTCCGCTGACGTGCAGGACAAGAGAAGAGCATGACTCATACGGCCATTAAGTGATTTCCCGGGAATGCAGGAAAGATTTGCAATTGTCGAAAAGGGACCATGTTGGGAGCCCTATGCGGCGCCACGTGCACTCGGGTTTCTGAGAAGTAAAACCCCCAGAACCAGCCTGTGGTTTCTTTGCTGAAGAATAGAAATGTACCTCCTCTCCTCGCCGTTCCCAAGCTTTTCCCGCCAACAAGTGATCACGCCCAACGAATGAATGCCGGACCAGTCAGTGCTTCAGACCATCAGTGCAGTGATGTGTTCGATTGGATGCCGATACCTGAGGGGCGTGCCCTGGATTTGGTTGGTCAGCATCTTCAGAGAGGGGCTGGACATAGGGGGTTTTTAAGGACGCTGCAGAGCACGAAATGTCGCTCTGGGCCCTGGGTAAACGGCTCATCCAGTCGCTTCTCGCTATGAACTCTTAACGCTTGTCATTTTGCTGATGTACCCTTCTTCTTCATGTAAATATTCTTGTAAATACGTTTTCTCAAAGTGCCAGTAAACCTGCTTGTACATATTTTACCAACCTCGAAGATTCAGTCCTTCTTCAACCCCGAGTCTCTGCACGCTACCAAGTGAAGGCCGGGTCGACGTAGCCCCAGCGTCACGACACTAGCCTGACTGCACCCACTGCTGGGCAAATGCTTCTCCCATATCCATCCGAATAACCCGATCCTGTGCCAGGTGCATGATTCTCGCAAACTTCCTAATTTCATCTGCTTGCCCGAGTTTCTGCCGCCCCCTGCTAAACTTGCCTTCCCTTGGAATCTAAAAGACATATATAGGCTCACTTAGAATAAATTTTGTGTACTCACTTCCTTCCTTTACCTTTGACGGGTAGAATTTTTCTTCTTTTGGAACTGACCGCAGATACATCAGCTGCATCCATATGATCCCCGCAGACTTCCTAATCTCATCTGTCTGCCCGAATTTCTGCCGCCTCCTGCTACGCTTGCCTTCCCCTGGAATCTACAAGACATATATAGGCTCACTTAGAATGAATTTTGTGTGCTCACTCCCCACCTATACCTTTGATGGGTGGAATTTTTTTTAGCACTGACCGCAAATGCATCATAATTGTGCAGTTGTGTATATACCTGCTTGTATAGATGTCTCTCCCATATCTATCCAAATAACCCGATCCTCTGTCAGCTGCATCCATCTGATCCCCGCAAACTTTTTATCTGCCTGCCTGAGTTTCTGCTGCCCCCTGCTATACTTGCCTTCCCTTGGAATCTACAAGACATATATAGGCTCACTTAGAATGAATTTTGTGTACTCAATCTCTAACTATACCTTTGTCGGATGCATTTTTTTTAATTTAGCACTGACCTCAACACATCATGATTGTGAAGCTGTATATACACATTTGTATATTTAGGAGAGAGGAAGACAGCAAAGAAGCGTGAATAAAAGATGTCTTGCTCTAGGTCAACTTCCTTCTAGCCTAAAAATTTTGTATGCACTGATGAACCTGCGGCCAACCAATAAATTATTTTGAAAGCAACATGTCTCTAACACTCATTTGGTAACATTAGATAATGCCCAAATGTACTACAAAGTGGTGGTCCTTGTGGCACTGACAAACCTAGATTTTCTAGTTGCCGCGTTCACGTTTACATGGCCTCGAAAAATAGTGGCTCATGGGGAATAGAAAAATCAAACCGTTTTCTGCAAAAGCTGCTTTGAAAGGTGGCCACTGTTTTCAGCATTTTGCAGTCTCATTCAGAAGCAAGCCAGCATAATCTGCAATCTGTAGACATGCATACAATAATATGTGCCTTATACTTTGAAATGTACCAAACTTTAACCAGTCATAAAACAGCGTGCTGAAAAGGTATGTATAGTAAAGCCTCCTTCGTTGATGATACCCGTAGTTTGCATGAAAACATCTGCACTAGAACCTGCATGACGTTGAGTTAATTGGCCTGCTGGTTGAATATGCCACCAAAATGCTGGTAATACAATGAACTTTGTCGGTGCTGGGGTCAAGTCTAGAAATATAAAGTTGGGATGATTTAATTGTGAAACCTTGCTGCTGAATTCACTGCAGCCTAGAATGTAACAGGATTAAAGGGC
Organism: Amblyomma maculatum; assembly: GCF_055883805.1. Lineage (NCBI taxonomy): Eukaryota > Metazoa > Arthropoda > Arachnida > Ixodida > Ixodidae > Amblyomma > Amblyomma maculatum. The sequence goes on along the minus strand of NC_139344.1, from coordinate 409,582,975 downwards.
AGCTGTAGACGTAAGGGCAGTCCACATTGTCACGGCATCTTATGCGTCCTAGTACACATATCTACATACCGTGCATGTTTTGCTAGTAAACAATGTAACCACAGATTTGCGAAGCTCCAAGAATGCTACACTGATGCTGTCTGAGTAGCTGCTTGTGTCGCTGAATATTGTGAAAGCCTTTTGATGGAACGAAAACTGCTTGGTGAATACTTATGCAGAGTGAGGTTGGTCAGGAGCGCAGGTGATATGTACACCCTCGCAATTTAACCATACAAGCACAGACTGTATGATACTCATACAAATTGAAAAATATAAGGGAAGGAATTGAACTGAAGACTTCGCGGTTCGACAGTCCAAACTTCTACTACATGTGCTTTGGGCTGTGTGTGCTAGCCCGCCTGCAATCTGATTGCCCGAGCCAGGAAAATGGTACACACCCATATGAGCACCACTCCCAGTACTCTTTAACATGTACATAGAAGTGCAGGTGCTTGGGATAAACCTTGGCTACCGCAATGCACCTCAAACAATGGCATTTTAGCCAGAATAGCAGGTTGGGCTTGTTGGTTTTCCATCCTGAGGTAACAGCGCAAAATGTGGACGGGAGCACAAGACGAGAAGACGATGAGACATTGTGTCGTCTTCTCGTCTTGTGCTCCCATCCACGTTTTGTGCTGTTACTTCAGAATGTCACGTGCCTGCCCAATATCTACATAATTGTCACACGAACCACTTTGTGTGTATTTACGACTACTTGCACAACACCATTGCCACCCACTGATGATGAGCAGCTGAACAGCAGTTTTTCACGTACACTCCGCTGCCATTAATTACAAATGCTATCACGCTACGACTTCCCATACCACCCCACCCAACCTCTGTGTGTAATGACTCAACCTTTGGTGCATTTGCATGTTCTCGGGATACTGGAGAAATACAAGATCTCAATTAGTAGATTCAAGCAACTTAATCTGACATACATCTGGTGAGAATATTACAACTCTATCCATGTATACACAGATCTGTATCACCGCAAGCGTCGCCTACAATTGTGGTGATGCCGCTCAGAACATGACTCATCTTTTTTTTAAGGGCATAATTCTCCACAAACCGCTGCTGAGCTTGTGGCCCCTTGGTAAGAGGCTTTTCACATCTGTGGGAAACCACTTTAGAAGTGGTGTGAATTCACAGTTTCAAAGCCTGCATTACAAATTTTTGGAAGTTTTCAACACCACACCCTTACCAGCCTTTGGCACTACACATCACTGAGTTCCTTATATCTGCTTGTGCTCAAGGCCACAAGGTAGTGCTTTAGTGGATCCATACCCACTTGCCAATTATATGCCATTATGCATGCTTTCTCCATAGACTGCATCTAAATGTGGTTTCACACACAAATATTTATACTTAATTGGACAGGCGGACTGCCCAGAATGTTCCACATGTGACATTACGGAGACTCTGGAGCGTGTACTAGTGGTGTGTCCCAGTATATGCGTGCAAAACAATAACTCGAGTTACTTCTTTGAAGTGTTTTGGCAACAGGCCTCTCTCAGAGGACTTATTGGCCGGTTGGCCAGAAATGGAAAGCTCTACAGGCAGTGCAGGCTTTCTGCTGCTTCTTGCATGACACAGGACTTGACTCGTGACTGTGGTGCAAGTTACTATTCCTGTATATATTTTAATCAAGTCATGACCCTCTTTGTTCTTCTCTTTCTGTAGCAGGTCAGATATTACACTTTTAAGCCAATCTATCCGCCTTTCCAATCAATAACACTTGCGTGAATGCATTTCTCCTGGATGGTTGATCTTGTAATCACACCATCGTAATGCAAGGACATGGGGCGTATGAGCTTTTGAGGTGAACAATTTTTACCCTAGAAATGTCTTTTAAATGATGTGAAGGATTCTGTATATGTTTTAATCAAGTCACGACCCTCTTTGTTCTTCTCTTTCTGTAGCAGGTCAGATATTAAACTTTTAAGCCAATCTATCCGCCTTTCCAATCAATAACACTTGCGTGAATGCATTTCTCCTGGATGGTTGATCTGGTAATCACACCATCGTAATGCAAGGACATGGGGCGTATGAGCTTTTGAGGTGAACAATTTTTACCCTAGAAATGTCTTTTAAATGATGTGAAGGATTCTGTATATATTTTAATCAAGTCACGACCCTCTTTGTTCTTCTTTTTCTGTAGCAGGTCAGATATTAAACTTTTAAGCCAATCTATCCGCCTTTCCAATCAATAACACTTGCGTGAATGCATTTCTCCTGGATGGTTGATCTGGTAATCACACCATCGTAATGCAAGGACATGGGGCGTATGAGCTTTTGAGGTGAACAATTTTTACCCTAGAAATGTCTTTTAAATGATGTGAAGGATTCTGAGCTCTGCTCAACATGATCCTCCTCTTTGGAGTCTTCATCAGGTTCTATGGGACTAGATGAGTGCTGTGGAAAGAACGTGATCGAAGTGGAGCCAAGGGGCCTGTTCTGGGTGGTACGATATGCTGGTAGGGGCACCTGTTGTGCTGGCCTCACGGTATCGTTCAAAATAAAAAAAAATCCAAAATGCGCATATTACTGCTATGAGGGCAATCTGGCAGGAAACAATAAAATAGAACTGGTGGCTTCTGCGAGTCGAGTAGTTCTCAAATAAGCATATCTGTAAGGCTACAAATCGCAACTACGTTTACTGCCTTTATCACGCGACCTACACTTTTTTTTGCCAATGCACTGGGCCAGCGGTTTTGCGTCGGTACGACGCATCGTTTGAGGTGAGCTTTCTTCGTTTCCGGTCCATGCCGAGGCTTCGAATGACGCCGAGGTTCATTTAGGACTTCCAGTAGAAAGTAGTACGAACACATGAACCCAATCGGTGTGCCAAAACTTGTGAAAGCGAACGTTACTTCCACTCGGAAAGCCGTGCTGCAATCGATCGCGACGTACACGGTTGGCATAGCGAGCACTCAAACCCGCACAACACGCCTAAACCCAGAACCTAACGGTGACAGGAAAAATAGGCGAAGTCTGAGCACTGTAGACGTTGTAGGAAGTATGCTTTTTTTTTTTTTTTTTTTTTTTGAGAAAGGTTACGAGAGAGGCGTCGGGAAGGGGGGGGAGCAAAGCTGCGACAACGCGTAGGGTGAAAGGGCCACCCAAGTACATTGTAGCAACCTTTTTTTTTTTTCGGTTTCCGGCTTTCCGTGTAGTGCCATAGTTCAGGTCATCCGCCCGAAATAAAGGAAGCGAAGCTCGACACGCTATTCTCAGTGATGCAGCGCGGAGGCGAGCAACTAATATACGAGTACGCGCCGCGGCGCCCGCTCCTGAAACACTCCACCCACCACTCGGATTGAACACACTTGTCGATTTCTTTGACCTGGAACCGTATTTAGATCGTATCTTTAATGACGCCAAGAATAATAATAAAAAAAAAATTGCAACAGCGGCCGCACAACCAAGTTGTACCGGTGGTATGAGACTGCTCAAGACGTGCTCCATCGCGAATGTTCACAAAAAAAGAAAAAGAAAATAACAACAAATTAGATTGGAACCATTGTCATTTGGAGTACCCGGCGGAGCGAGGTATAGCCGTCGTTACCGAAAATCTGAACTTGAGCGTCACCTCTCGCTCTGTTCCAGAGCGCATCAAGAAGCAGACACCACCCGTAAAGTGAGCTTTACCACCCGTCCTGCTCCGCCGCCGCCGCCGACCGCGCGTCACGTGACAGTATTGTTGAAGAAATGCTTTTGCGTGAGCGAATAATTGATATAATATATGTTTATTTGCTAACTTTAACAGCAACCTATTATTGTATGGGAAATAATGATTATATCTGCGTTTCCAAAAGGCTAAACATGACGTAGGCGAGTACTTTTAATTCCGGCCTACAGGGTCGCATGGTCGCTTCAGGAACACAAAAATGCTTTGATTTCAGAATGGTATTATTAAATGCAGAAGCAATATTTCGACGAGATATTTTGGAATAGGCATACCTAATGTTTACTGAAGCAAGGAAAATTGCAACTGGGCTGCTACATTTTCGTTTCACGACCCCTTTAAAGAGGTAGACTAAGTGAATTACAAGTTTGTGTAAATCTTGTCATGCGCTTCATTTGAAGTGTCAGGACCATCAACTCAAAGGAGGCGCAGAAATTATTTTAATCATATTCTAAAGTTTGTGGAAATGCTCTCAATTCTGAGCCATCGCTAGTGCGTTGACTGTCACGTAGATTCACTGAAAAAAAAAAGTGGTTTAGCTCTGGTTAACCCTATAGTTGCATTGCGAAAGCATTGGCAGAAGCTTTTTTTAGTCTGCTACTTTATTCCCCTATCACGCCATATCACTGTAAGGTGCTACATTATTGGGGCACAAGCTCACCCATTAAGGGTACGATGCCAAAGCGTAAGTTACCAGCTCACACATAAGGATATAAAGTCATTCTCCAACCAAGCCATATGGACGTGCCTGCGGGTCTTAGGGATAACGAGAATGCAAACGGTTCTAGCAGGCTGATTCTGATATCACCTTCCCATATGAATGAGTGGCCCGAGTTGGCAGTTGCTGCCCATGACATAGGGTTAATGCCAATTCAAATGTCGTAGCAGGCTGGTTTGTTTTATGAGTACATCGTAGCTACGCCTCCTCACGGCGTAGCTGCGGTCGACAGAGGTCTCGATTTGGCTGTCGTAGTATAGCTTTCGCAATAAAAAAAGACAATCGGGTATTTGTGACGCCGATCATTGCAAATTTTTCTTACCTAAGAGACTATGATTTGATCTTTGATATATGTTTATGTTGTCATCAGCCCAAACAAACTTGGTGTAGCTGGTCGGCTCCACCACCACCTTTTGGCTCTTTCATTGAGCCAGTACATATACCAGCGAGATAGTGTTCTACAGTTATAACGCGAAAACTGTATACTTCATTCTCTAAAATTTGCGAAGGCAGCCGCCGACGGCGCGGCGATGGTCGGCGCATGGCGTTGTCGGCCACCGTAGCCGAGATCGGAGTGGTAGGACAGTGCAGCATGCAGTGTAGTGCTCCTTGGCTTCGTACCAGGAAACACAAATGTGATTAGGACTGCCTGCTTTAGTATTCGTGTAACAGCAGCATGCCTGTACAAGTGCGGAGCTTTCAGCAACGGCCTCTCCCACTGGTACGCCAGGCGATGCAGCTCTGCCTGCCCTATGCCTCGTCGCTATGCCTAGATCGGTTCCCAGTACTCGTCATTGCGCCACTTCGGAATGGATCATGTCGTAGCCGAGTGTTCATTCACACGCGCTAGCACAGAGTTAACAACCATTTATTCCGGCGCGGTCGGCCAGCGACAAAGGAACGATACACACGCGCACACTCACAGTCGTTGTTCCCTGCTCCCAGTCCCAGTGGCCCTACCCGCGCGCACATCTCTCGACGCGACCTTTCGCCGCATGGTGTCGCCCTCGTCGGCGGTCGGCAGCCTATCACAATAAAATAAGCTGGTTAAGACACGCGTTCGGCGAACGTCCTTAATCGGCCTAATTTACCCTCGGCCGCTTGCAGCATTCCGCTTTTCGATGGAGACGAAACGGAAGGCGCCCGTGTGCTGCGCGATGTCGATGCACGTTAATCAACCCCAGGTGGTCGAAATTTCCGGAGTCTTCCACTACGGCGTCTCTCATGGCCTGAATCTCTTTGGGACGTTAAACCCCACAAACTAAACCATTGCTCGGCGCACCTGGTCACACCAGCGGTTCGTGGTGATTGTACGCGCCTCCTGCCATTTAAGCAATTGTTGATTTCAGTTCACTGTTCCCAAAACTATACTCGGTGACCATTTTCATTTGCTAAAATGTGAATTTTCTCTCAACAACCGATCACCAGTCTCGCACACATGAAAGCGGCGCTCAAAATAGTCCACGTAAGCGGTGCCTCGATCAGTGCGATGCCAACTATACACTCGTGAGCATTTATTTACGTGCCCTACTGCTCAGTCAATGCTTCTTCTGCTATTTAATTTTTCCCAGCTACTCTTACAGGTTTTATTCACTGTCAGCTGCTCTCGACTCATCCGGGTTAACGCGCTGAGGACGAGAGACGGGAAAAATGAAACCGTTTTTTGATTCCGGTCGTCGTCGTTTCGTTCAGTTTCGTTCGTGTGTAGTTGCGAGATCCACAGATCTGTGAACCCTGTAATGGGGTTCAATGAAGGTGAATTGCGCTGTCTACCTTACAGAGTTAAAAAACAGCAACTTTCAGCTGAGCGGAAGATTTGAGACGCGCGGTGTGCGGCATCGGCGCACGCATATCATAGCATGCATACAAACATACGAAACTATAGCGACCGTCAAAGTATAAAAATGGCGTACCACGCTAGTGAATTTTATTGGAAGAGCAGAGACGACGAACATAGGATTACGAGAGATACACACTGCGAAATACATTGACTTGCTAAACGTATCGGCAAAGCATAAGCTTCACTGTCATTTGATCATTTCACTCACTCGCAGCCTCAGAAAGAGCATATTTCCGCACTTGCAAGGCACCGCATCCGAAGGGAAACTCGGCACAGCGCTAACCGATGATCGACATTTTCGCGGTTTCAAAATCTGTAGTTTCAACACAGATACTTGCCTTTCCACAGAACATTACGCTATCATCCACTTCTAGAACTTCGGCTCCTGAACGAAGCCGCTCGTCAAATAATTGCTTGTGGGCTTCCAGCTACGTTTTCGTCTTTTGTTGCTAGCGACTAACGTAGCTGGTAGCGTGAACCACATAATTCTTGTTGTCCTGAGGCTGAAGTTTCCGCACAAGCCCTCCATCAAAGCACATTTCATCACTTTCAAGTACCAGGGGATCAATGCCGCCGCACAATTTCATTTTGTCTTCACACCGCTTTGTCGCTGTAGGATCCAGGCCTACTCTTACGCGCAAATACGAAATGGGGGCTCGTCGCCTCGACCACCAAAAGCTTTAGCGGCTTGAAGCAAATTAAAAATAAATAATAAGCTCGAAATAAAAAGCCTTAAAAAGGACCAAGTAAAAATGATGAGTCTCGAGGAAGTCCACACTGGCTTAAAAAAAAAAAAAAAAAAAACGACCTCCAGGAGGTAGCATCCAGACTTGGAAAAGACAAAATCAGAAAACAGAACCGGAAAAGCAGAGAACAGCAGCTAAACAACAAAACTACAAAAACGACAAGGAACGTGCGGTGACGGAGACAGACTTGCACAACACAAAAGATCGGGGGAGAAAAAGGACACTACAGCAAGATAGTAAACGAATAGATCATAACAAACGGGAGGGATGGAAAAAGGGGCTTGGCAGTCACCTACAGCATTGTAATAATAGGTCCACAAAGCATCCAGGCAGAAAAAAAAACACAGTGAGGAGTGAAATAATGTATCAGAAGAAAAAGTAAAGAGAAAACGCTGACAAATCAAACACACGGGAGAGAGGAAGAGGGAGAAAGACATAGCCGATACAAAACAAAACAGAAAAATGCAAAAGAACCTGGACAGATGCAGGAGACGTCTATCACCAAAACCAGAAGATAAACGAAGCTTGCGTCGATTTCTCGGCCTCTGCGCGTACTATCGTCGCTTTGTTCACAATTTCTCCAAGATCGCTGAGCCTCTGACCCGCCTGACAAAAGACGCCGAACCATTCGTTTGGGGCCCCGACAAGAAAAAAGCCTTCACGGAACTCAAATCCCGTCTCCAATGAACGCCTATACTTGGCCACTTGACGAAGAGGCCGACACGGAACTGCACACGGATGCCAGTAACGTTGGCCTCGGTGCGGTCCTTGTTCAGTGGCAGGACGGTGCAGAACGCGTCATTGCTTACGCCAGTCGCACTTTGTCCCGTTCTGAAGTTAACTATTCAACATACGGAAAAGGAGTGCCTCGCTGTTGTGTGGGCAGTCATGAAATTTCGTCCGTACTTGTACGGTCGTCCGTTTCGTGTCGTGAGCGACCATCACTCAATGTGTTGGCTGGCAAACCTGAAAGATCCATCGGATCGGCTTGCTCGATGGAGCCTTCGGTTGCAAGAATTTGACGTTACTATCGTGCATAAGTCCGGAAAGAAACACAGTGATGCTGACTGTCTGTCCCGCGCGCTCCTACTCCCTGCCACACAGACGGCTCCGACGATGATACCGCTTTCCTCGGCCTCATCACGACGTTCACCTTAGCCCGAAAGCAGCGGGCCGATTCTGAACTTTTGCCCCTCATCAAATACCTCGAAGGAACCGTGTCAACTCCTTCAGCTCTTCAGGCGCGGACTGTCGTCATTTTGCTTGCGCGATGGTGTGCTCTACAAGAGGAACTACGGTCCAACAGAAACCCTTTCTCTACTAGTAGTACCCAACACGCTTCATGACGAAGTTCTTCGTGCGTGCCACGACGACCTTTCTTCCGGCCATCTCGGTTTTTCTCGCACATTGGCACGGATATCCAGATACGCCGAAAGTACTACTGGCCCAGGCTGGCTGCCGTGGTGCCATTGCCCATCTTCTAGCGCCACCAAGTGGCCGAATATCTCGGCGCGTGGCTGAGCGTCGTCCTCGTCTGTCTCGAGCTTCGCTTGATTGAAAAAGGGCAGCTCGGTTGTTCTTCTGTTTGCTACGTGTGTTGGTGACAATACCAATACGGTTGTCAGTCATCAGCTACGCGCCGTGTTTCCTTTCGAAAATGGTGCATCTGTTTTCAACTCAGACAGTACCGTACACACCAGAGAAAAATATTAGGGCCAGAAAAAGGAAGAAGAAAGAGGAGGTTGAAGTGGGCGCGCTCCGTTGGTCCTTGGCTAGTGGTGCCTGCGTCGTTGTCCGCTGGATGTGTGAACTTCGCTTGTAAAACTCGCCAAAAGGTCTCCGTTGTCACGTTACGGGCGTAACATTGTGGTAGAGGGGCTCGGTAAAGATCCTAGGCACGACTACACTAAGCGGAGTTAGAACTGAAACATCGTAAGAATCGTCGCCTTGCTGGTCTTGAACCACTGACCAGCGCCATGCAACCTACTGATGACCGCAGCAGCCCACGGTGACTCTGAAATTCAGGTTGGAGACCAGCGTGCCGGCGCAGGGATTGGTTTCATGCAACACTGTCGGGAGTGTCGGACCTTCGAAGGAACGGCGGGCGAGGATGTTGAGTGGCTGACCCAATACCAATGGGTGATCCACTACAATCGATTGTCTTCAGGAAGATAAAGTAGGACGTTTCCTGAAAGGCATCGCTGATGATGCTCATAAATTCTTAATAGCATAATGACCTAGACGCTGTCTATGATCTCATTCGCCACGTCCGCACTTTCGGTACTTCATTTCCGTAACAATATATAGTCCCTGATCACCTTATCTTGGGACCAATGTCAGTGGCCGGGTGTGGAGAAGCAACGCTCAGCGCAGGCACTGGGAGGCGGCGTGCGCCAGAGTTGGACAGCCTTAAGCCGGAGAAATCCATTGAGCCCAAGTTGGCCGATGCTGTTAGGGCGGAACGGCGAATATATGCGAGGATGACGCGTGACACCGGTAGGCAGCGATAGGACAAGATTCGTTACAAACTGGTATCATCCGGGGTATGCAGGTGACGCTCTACCCCGGATATCTTCGCTTCCTATCAGCGTACCGTGGATGCTGGTGACAGGTCAGGGCTAGGACACCTCCAAGAATACGGAGTCCATGGAGTTTCTCTTCTGTATATTTATACTGTTAGTGACACGCACTCGCGGCAGTGTCACGAGATTGTGAGTTGAGAGACCGTCATTCCCCCTGGGTTGAGAAGCTGGCAGTGTCACTCTTGTAGCATGCCTTCTCGCAGGGGGCAAGACCTAGCTGTCAAGACCGGCACATGAAAGGCCAGCTGCCACAATTGGTAGGTGGCCAAATGAAAAGAGGGAAATGTTATAGGAGAGGAGTGGAAGAGACCCGCAGGTGACAGCAACGGGAAGATGAAGGAAGGTTCTAATCAATTGATAAGAGTCATGATGCGTTACATGTGTCGTCACGTATTGTGCCGTGAACCATCTTGCATCCTCGACACAATTGTGCCATACCATCCGGATGCCTCTGAGTACAGTGTTTGTCAGATATCCTACAGAAGGCCGAAGACTGCCGTTAGCGAGGTCGCACGTTTACTTTCAACACTCAAGGCTATCGCAAAAATCAGCACGATAGTGACATGTCTGCTCCGACGTTCCTCGCGACAGCATAGTTTGGCTCTGCGTTCCTGTCGCCAGCAAATTTGAAGCCAAGTACCATGGTCCTTATCCAGCGAAATCTAGAATTTTGGCTTATGGCGTCTTAGAACTCTACGTCATCTACTATACGTCATCGAGCCCGTAAACCGTTCTTCCGACCATCGCGGCTGCGAGACTGTCCATGTTAGCCGCCTCAAGCCGTATTACAACCCTCTTGTTGTCTCTTCCCCGTGAGTCACCAGGATGGCGACTTCTTCGCGCGGAGGCATTGTAAGGAAGACAAAGAAGACAGCGCCACGGCATCGCCATCGCCATCCTTTGCCTTCGGCGTCCATCTCTCGATCGCGCTGCGGCTGTGCGCCGCGGCTAGTAATTCTCCCCAACTGTGTCAGAAGTTCAACGTGTCGAACCGGAATTTTTTCGGGTTCGGTTCGGGTTCAGTTTCGGCTCCGGAGACACATTCCGTTCCGGTTCGAACCGGTTCGACCCTGCCCGAACCGGCTCAAACGTGTTCAAAAAAAAACTTCGGGTGTATTTTTTACCCCACATTTTTTAATACTCAGTTATCTTTCTTGTTCAAATATATAAAAAAGGATAAAATTCATATAGCAGCCCGTTTATTGTATTTGTCGTCAGATGTGGTGGGCTCCAGTTGCTTGTACGGACCCCAGAAAAATGTTTATAACGAGTGACCGGCGATTAGAGCTCGATGGGGGAAAATATTCATTTTCCTTCGCACATAACCAACTAAAGCAGTCACTCACCGAAACTCAAAAGAAAATAAAGTTTCCAGCGGCGCTTTTCAGATAATAAAATTTCAAATGAATTTTAGTTTACAGCGAACCCTCTACAACTACATGTACAGCAATGTTTCACTCGGCTCCCATTAAACGACTTTGAAATCAGGTCAAGGTCGAACCGAGCACACACCCCAAGACTAACGATGTATATACCATGCGTAATTTTATATACTCCGCACAGAACGCGGACGCCTTTGCATTTCGCATTCCTATGAAGGTGAAACGCTAATGCACCCGTGTATTGTGTTCCGAAAGACGCTGACTAAAGTCCCCTCCGCCGCGTATTAGAGTTGGAATTAATATCGTATGTGCCAAAGAACCATATTAAAATTAAGTGTCTCATTCCGGTGGCCGCGACGCGATGCGACCACCGTCTTGTTGTGCGTCATGGTTGCCTGTATAGGCGGGCTATATACCTTCTTCTGGAACCACTTGGTGGCTAGACTACTGTGCTAAGTAGCACAATTTAAACAAGCATGGCATGACATCATGGCTGGTCGCAAATATTTTATTATTTGCCAGCATAGAAAGACCGAGGGAAGAGGACAGTGTCGATGATCGTTGAAGTCATCCGAGTTCGATAAAATGAGAGGATATATACAGGGTGTGTCCGGAAAGTAATGCAAATATTTTTTTTTTAGGCACTGTAGTCGACCCCACGGCGCTTGATTGATTGGTCTTGGCGTAAGGGACGTTCAAAGTTTCATCACTGCCTAGCGCAGACTGCTTTGAGCTCTAGGAGCGTCATAGTCGCTGTTTCTGTGTACCTACTGATAGTGCCCTTGTCACGACGTGTGATCACATCCGCACGCGAACAACGGTACGCAATTAAGTCCTGTGATAAACTGAATGAGAGCCTTGCCGAGACCTATCAAATGATTCAGCAAGTCTATGGGAAATCTGTTTTGTCCTATTCTCATAGCGCCCAATTCCTATTATCTTAGCAACGCGAACCGCCAAAGTTCCGGATGGCAAATCCCAGAGCCCCAAGACGGCAACGATGAGCCAGCCGAAATTAAAACAATGCAAATGGTCTTTTTTTGATGTCAAGGGTGTAGTTGACAACTAATTTGTACCCCAAGGACAGGCAATCAGCGCTGTCTACCAGGTGGATGTGCTCGAGAGACTGAGAAAAAGGCTCCATCACGCGGAAAAGGAGATCGCCGATACCTGGGAGTTGCACCACGATAACGTTTCTAGACACATTCTCTGCGTATACGGGAGTTTCTGGCCAAGCACAACTTGGCGACGATGCCCAGGCCCCTCCTGCCAGACTTCTTCCTGTTCCCAAGTATCAAGAGTGCCCTGAAAGGAGTCCATTTAGGGACATCCAAGGTATCTAAACCGCCGTGGCAAAGGCTCTAAACGAGGCTCTTCTCGACGCCTTCCAGGATGCGTACAGTCCGTGGAAGAGTCGCTGGTAAAAATGTGTAGATGCCAAAGAACACTACGTACAAGAATTTTTAACGTTTGTAACAATATCTTGGATGGTTTGTCTTCTACCGGTAAAATTGCATTACTTTCCGGACACACCTTGTACTTTAGTCTAGAAAATGCTCTCTCAACGCTGACTTATGTAGATGGCACAGCACAGAACAAGTGCTGTTGTAGGTATTGATTACATTTCTGGGCGCCGCAACTTTTCCTCCTCTTTAAATTTCAAAACAGTTGAGTCTTTGCTTATTCTGGGCAACGTTTCAAATGCGTAGAGCAGCCTCTGTACTTCATCAATTTTGAGAGAACTGCACCTGTCTCTATGTCTATGCAGGCAGTCTTCTCTTTCCATAAGAAACGCTTGAAGCTCATTCTTTGCGTGTAAGCACTTGGGGTGAGATTCTGCTGCCGACTATAGCGGTACTTCAGCGCCGCCGGCGATCCTACGATGCCGCTTCCATGTGGCGACGACCAAATGCTGTTTTTCTGGGCACCTATCCTCAGTGGTCCACGTAAAGTCGTATCGAGGGTCTCAGACAGTAGTTCACCGGTTGCACTATTGCTTTTCTCTTCTGTGCTTTTTAGGGCCTAGTCGCAGGCTCCTTCGGTCCGCTTGACCTCGTTCCTTTCCCTGCTTTTCAAGGTTTTTTGTACAGACTCCCTCGTCACCGCGCAACACGTTCGCCAGGTTACTAATTAATTACGTTTTGTCTCAATAGTGCAGTTCTAGCTTTCAATACCACTTTCTAAACTCTCTTAGGTATTCGCATCAGTGATGGCGGATAAAGCGATGAAACGCATTCTTTTTTTCGATACCGTGGTTGTATGGGCCGGAACGATAGCACACCAAATAGAGCTTGTGAATTATTACCCCTACCAGTAATTCCGCTGACTTCTTTGCTCCACCCAGACTGCACATTTGAGCATCGGAGCTTCAATCCTGGCATAGTTTCGATACTAAGGGAAATTAAACAAGCAGTGATCGCAGGGACGAAAGGAAGATACAACAAAAGGGAAATCGACTTAGGGATTGATATTTGTGCTAAGTTACTTCAGATACAACTTAAGGACTGGCGGGTAATTGCTACACAGGGAGGCATTCCCCCATCAGAGTCGGCTTATAATTCTGATGACTCGGTCAAGCAAATTGCATCTGCTGGCGTCGCATCGCATGGGGCTACTGTGCAAACCATATGTGACTCATCGCGATGTCATCGAACGATAGGAAAATAAAATGATTTGCGTGGCATTTTTTTCAAGATTCGTCATTTCTTTTTTGAGTATGCATGACTGCATATTTATTCATCTATATATGTAACTCAGCTTACGAATTATCACTGCTATTATACTGCCTAGGAAGGCTCGTGAATGCGGCAACTTTCTCCGTGAGCGCTGCCATTGTGCAGTGCAGCGGCCAAACATGTTCGGAGATGAAACGATAGCCAGAAACCAGAGCTTAATGATATGCACGTGGTAATATATTTTTCTTTTTTCTTGTCATGTTTCTGCAATGGACGAGTTTTCAACAGCTGGGATGTTTTCGGTGTGCAGTGTCGCTTAGGAAATAAGCGAGGTGAGCGCTTTACAAGCAGAGGTAAAAGAAAAAACAATGAAGGTAAATTGCCAGCAAAAGTGGGTCGGAACCGTACCGCGAACTGGTTAGGAACGGTTCCTTCGACTTGTTGCCGTTCGGGTTCAGTTCCAAAATGGCAGAAAAAAATTCGGGTTCGGTTCGGCTCCGGTTCCGGTTCGACAGCCTCGTCAGAACTACTGGCAGCGTTAGCCGTCAGACCAAGCCAATAAATCCTGTTTTCAGTTTCGACGGTACTTTACTTTTCTCACGGACCACCATGCCTCGTGCTGGCTGTCCTCACTCAAAAACCTTACTGGCCGTTTCGGGCGCTGGGCGTTACGGTTTCAAGAATACACCTTTTCCATCGTTTACAAGTCTTGTCGGTTTCACCAAGATGCAGACTGCTTGTCCCGCCACCATGTCGATCCTCCTATAGCTCTCCGGGCTGTGACATCGACGCATGCGTCCTGTCTGATGAAGACAGGACGCATGCTGACGAACAGCGCTTGGATCCTGCGCTACGGTCTATCATCGACCGTCTCACTACCGGTCACTCTCATTCTACCCTCGCCATGTTCGTACTCCAAGGGGACGCACTATATCGCCGCCGTATGCGACCTGATGTCACTGAGCTCTTGCTCGTCGCTACCAAACATCTGCGCTCCACCATCCTCGAACAGTTTCATGATGCTCCCACTGCTGGACACCTTGGCGTGTCCCGCACGTATGACAGCGTGCGCGGACGTTTCTACTGGTTGGGTTCTCTCTCGCTCCATCCAGCATTATGTGGTCGCATGTCAGCTATGTCAGCGCCGGAAGAAACCGTCCGTATTGCCTTTTGGACACCTGCAGGCCATCTCCATCCCGACTGACTTTCCAGTCTCCACCTTGGGAAACACGGTAATGGCCGATTATGCTACGCCATTACCCGTGCAATCCTGGCCAGCTGCGCTACAGACGTCGCTGATTTCCTCCTCCACGTCGCAATACTTTATCATGGTGCTCTTCGTGAGCTACAGAACCTTCGTGAGCTTGGTATATTCCTTCGTGAGCTACTTACAGATTTTGGTCGCTGCTTGGTCTCCGGAGTGGTTGACGAACTTCTTCATCTGTGCACCGTTCGCCACAAATTCACTCCCAGACCAACGGTCTCACAGAATGCCTCAGCCGTACGCTCTCAGATACGTTCTCTGACGACCACCGGGATCGGGACATTAATCCACCGTTTGTAACTTTCGTCAACAACTCTTCTCGTCATGATACCACTGGCTACTCTCCCTTTTATCTGCTCTTCGGCCGACATTCATTACTTCCCTTCACTGCCCGCTATTGACGCCGTCACCAGTACTTACTGTCGTGGTGTCATCGCCCGCTCTAATGATGCCCGCCATATTCTCGTGACAGGCTCTTTGCCACCCAAAGCTCCCAGGAGTGCCGTTACAACAGTCGCCACCGCAATGTGCACTACGCTCGAGGCTCAATCGTTCTACTTTGGCTTCCGTACCGCAGAGTGGGCTTTTGTGAAAAACTGCCCCGATACACAGGCCCTTACCGTATCTTGCGCCGAGTCACCGACGTCACGTATACGAAATCTCACCGTTGAACGCAGTCTTCTGTGCCACCAGCCTCCGACATTGCGCATGTGTCACACCTCAAGCCGTATCGTTCACGGTCTGCTTCGCCCACCTAGAACGCATCGGGACTGTGTTTTTGCGGAGGGGATAATGTTATCTGGCGGACCGAGCAAGCGGAATATGAAGCTTTTGGTCGGAATGACGGAGACGATGCTGAGTGTGTAGTTGAGCGGTGAAGCAGTGCCCATCAAGTATGGAATAGTGTTACCCCCTACTGTGCGATTTCTACACTTAATAATATGTTGGGATTTGCGAAGCTGCATGGGCACCCATAGGGCTCAATAATGGACCATGTTCTTTTATAGACAACAAGGAAGTAATGTTAAGTTTCGCCCCGCCGGGGTGGTGCAGTGGTAATTCGCCAGACTACTGTCCGGAGTTCCCGGGTTCGAACCCGACCACGACGGCTACGTTTCGATGGAGGCGAAACGAAGTGGCGTCCGTGTGCTGTGCAGTGTCAGCGCACGTTAAAGGTCCCCAGGTGGTCGAAATTACTCCGAGGCCCCCAACTACGGGTCCCCCTTCTCTTTCCACCTTCACTCCCACCTTCATCCCTTCCCTTACGGCGCTGTTCAGGTGTCCACAGACACAAGTGTGACAGTTACCGCGCCTTTCCCTTCCCGTAAACCAATTATTATTATTATTAATGTTGTTTCTGTGTGACCTGTCCGAAATGTGAGAAAGATGTCAATGTGAGTATTGAGATTGATGGTTATTTCACCCTGCCGGATAATGCGTGCTCACCTTCAATGACCTGGGAGATTTGCGTCGAAACAACATCCGCTATAGACGCCTTCTGTTGCTACCCATTCGAGTCGAAATCAATGATTCGTCGGAATGTTATACGACGGTGTGAAGCCTCGTATATATAAGAGTGGTTGCCGCATGGCTAAGCTGTCTAGCATCACTGTCCTCTTTAGGTAGCTGAGGGACGCTGACTGGCGCGCCAGGCCGCTAAAGCTCAGGTCTACAAATGTGTAACGCGTGAGGAGTGCTAGTGTATTGGTATGTGTAATGAGTATCTGGGAGATAATGGGGACACAAATTAACCGAATAGAGATTAAGCGAGTAGCTCGTACGCCAACCAGGAATCGCAGGTGGAGCCGCAGGTGGGAACGATTGATATTGCCCCGTCATGCCCTTATAGGCGGAGCTTAAACAGCATGGAGGTCTGTCAAATCCAAAATGTTCTTTTTTTTTTGTCAAGTCAGCGAAAAGCCTGCGCAGATCTCACCTTCCACAAACATGGAGCAATCGAAAAGGCTAGACAAATTTGTGTCCTCTAGCAGGCTTCTCTGACTAAGAGGCTATGTCTGCGTTTGCTCTTCCATTTTTTCGTTTTTACCTTATAATATAGCAAATGCTGTAGGAAGGTGACGCTCATTTGTATAGGCCGCATGAAACAAAAAAATATGTGTGCGTGGGCAGAGAGGGGGGGTAAACGTTTAAGCTGCGAAGTTTAGGGTATGACGCGACATCGTTATTGGCTTCCGGATGCGTTTCTTTTTGCGGATTATCATTTACATACAAGGAATTTGCTACTGACCACTAATCACTTAACCTGTGGCTATATTAGCTCACTTTAAGTATAACTAAATAATGGGGCCATTAATTCTAAGGGGGACAATTTTTGAAGCCGTCGCTATTTTTACCGTGTTAGCGCTCAGTGTTCAGTTTCCAGAAAATACGGTATCGGCATCTGCGTTGGCGTAGTGAGGGAAACATTGGCAGTGGCTTAGCTCTGTTATACCTAGAGCGAATGCAAGGTTACACACTGTTTTGCCTGGTTTCTGCCGAACCGTTCTTTTACTAGACCAGGCCTCCACGGCTGTGCGGAGCAAGTACTGGAAGTGTGTGTGTGTGTGTGTGTGTGTGTGTGTGTGTGCGTGTGTGTGTGTGTGTGTGTGCGTGTGTGTGTGTGTGTGTGTGTGTGTGTGTGTGTGTGTGTGTGTGTGTGTGTGTGTGTGTGTGTGTGTGTGTGTGTGTGTGTGTGTGTGTGTGTGTGTGAGTGAGTGGGTCAAAGAGATGGAGGAGAGAAGAGCACGTGCTGTGCTTATGCCTTGCGGTTGTTGCATCGGTACCACAACTGCCAGCATGTAGATAGAAGGAGGAAAGGAAATACTGCGCAGGAGTTTCTGCACAGTACTTTTTTTTTTTTTTTTTGCACAAGGCAACACCGCTCGTGTCTCGATTTCACATCTTCTCTTTCATCCTGTTAGTGGATTATTGATCAGTGATATTTTATTTTCTGGTGTTTTTCCACGAGCGGTATATTTCTAGACCTAATTATGGGTCATCATTGACAGCAAGGTTTTGTACGTTTTTGTCGTTTCAAAGCACTTATACGTGATGTGGACGCGCCAGGCGAGATAATTAGTTGTATGGAATTTTCTTTATCACTGAATTGTTTGATGGTGCCACCTGTATAAGTTGCTTTTTTTTTTCATATTGCACACATGCGATGGATATAGCTGCTTGGAATTTCTTTGTTTTAATAAAAACAATTTACCTTAAAGCATAGCGTCTCGACCCTACAATAAATACCTCACGGTCTTTTGTACTATCACCCGTAAGCTGATGAGGTGGTGGGAGCTACAGATATATGCCTACCTGGCCAGGCGCCCGTTGTCGCCTCACGCAGCTCTGCACGATCAGATCAGGCAGCGCCAGTCTCGGCTCGGGCTACATGGAGAGTCAGCCCAGGCCTATTCGGGCCTCGAAATGTAGGCCTATGCAGTGCTTTAGTTAAAATAACGGAATGTATAAACGATGGACTGGTTTAAAATAAATCTGGATCTGCAGTGTTCCATAGCTGGCACAATAAAGAAACATGGCGCGTCCAGCGAGCTTTTCATGGAATCCGATCTTTATCGAATTCCTGTAAACCAGCGTTCGTCTTTCGTGCTTCGCAAGCTAGAGCAGGGATTTTTATTGACAGCCTCGCGGTAAATGCGAATGCTGGAATACAGCGCGTAGTGATTTCAATTCGCTCGAAGTTATATCACATCATCACATCACATCACTTTATTACCTTAAAGACCCCGGTTCGGGGGTATTATAAAAGGGGTGGGTACACGTATGAAGATTATATACAAAATAAATATAAGGGGTGGTACACGCATGAAGATTATATACAAAGTAAACATATTATTGGTTGAATATCTGTAGCCATGTGACGATGTCTGGTAAATCCTAGCTATGCTGCGCGAAAAACAAAAGTAGGGCACAAAAGAGAAGAGCAATAACAGAGAACAAGGAAACAACGCCAAAACAAGCGAGCCAACACAAAACGATACTTATAAGGAAACATAAGGGGCCTGCGTGTGAAAATATGCAAAGAAAATAACTGCGGTGAAGAATTCGCCTTCGGTTTCACTGAAGACCGAGAGAGTGACGTCGGTTCTGTCGGAAATGTCCAGCAGAGTCACGTGACTTCGCATTCGCTCGCCACAGTAGCAAGTGGGTCGAGGTGATCACAGCGGAAAAGGTGGGAGAACTCCGGCGTCGAAGCGACGGGTAGATCGCATTGGGCGGCTCTCCGGAGGCCGAACCGGTGGCGGGAGCAGAAGAGCGAGCAGTAGCGCACCATTAACAGCTGCGTTTCTCCCACGTCGGGCCAGCGACCCGTGGAGCGCCTGCTGGGGCTGAAGGAGCGGCGAGCCACGTCCAGCACAGTCCGCAGAGCCATCACGCGGCTGTAGATCTCCGCGGCCACAAACTTGCTGGGAGTCGCGTCGTTGGTGATGGCGCGATAGGCGGACACGAGACAGGAAACCTCGTCGTCGAACGACGACACGGCTCCTGGATGCAATCATATTAGGCGCGATTATACTACGCTGTATGCATCTTCCAGCTCTTCTGAATGCGTATGCCCTGATTACCTTCTTAATTTTGATTTGTTTCTCTTTTGACATCACCAACATGACAGCATGCATCTAAATAAAATGGTTTAAGTTTACTTATTTGAAGATGTTTGTTTTTTCAAGTATCCCTTGGTGATTCACTGACGAATAAGTTTTAAGATTGTGTCAAGTTTTATGTTGCCTCGAAATAAATCAATATTGTAGACACGTCTAGCTTCTTTCTACGATTCAAATATCGGTATATTGTTAGATGGGAAATAAACTTTGATTTGGTTTGTAAAGACAGAAGTGCAGGATTTTTCCGAGCCTTGTTTCTGTTTTCAAAGGCGATCCTTGAGAGAAGCTGGCCGCCATCGTCACCTAGGACTTGCTAATCAAAGTTAAGAAATCAATCTCATGTGTTACCCAGCGAGAGTGCACTGCTTGATTGGAAGCAAAGGGAACCAACACGTAAACGATGTGTGGGCTTGCACAACAATCCCGTCTCCTGTACAATGATATATGCGCCTTGTTCGCAACATCATCGAGGAAAGGGCAACAGAAACCGCCCCATTCCATTTGACTGTCAGTTCGCACCTGGTTGCTAAATTTATACCTGTCTTACCCAGCGAGAGTGCACTGCTTGATTGGAAGCAAAGGGAACCAACACGTAAACGATGTGTGGGCTTGCACAACAATCCCGTCTCCTGTACAATGATATATACGCCTTGTTCGCAACATCATCGAGGAAAGGGCAACAGAAACCGCCTCATTCCATTTGACTGTCAGTTCGCACCTGGTTGCTAAATTTATACCTTTCTTACCCAGCGAGAGTGCACTGCTTGATTGGAAGCAAAGGGAACCAACACGTAAACGATGTGTGGGCTTGCACAACAATCCCGTCTCCTGTACAATGATATATGCGCCTTGTTCGCAACATCATCGAGGAAAGGGCAACAGAAACCGCCCCATTCCATTTGACTGTCAGTTCGCACCTGGTTGCTAAATTTATACCTGTCTTACCCAGCGAGAGTGCACTGCTTGATTGGAAGCAAAGGGAACCAACACGTAAACGATGTGTGGGCTTGCACAACAATCCCGTCTCCTGTACAATGATATATGCGCCTTGTTCGCATCATCGAGGAAAGGGCAACAGAAACCGCCCCATTCCATTTGACTGTCAGTTCGCACCTGGTTGCTAAATTTATACCTGTCTTACCCAGCGAGAGTGCACTGCTTGATTGGAAGCAAAGGGAACCAACACGTAAACGATGTGTGGGCTTGCACAACAATCCCGTCTCCTGTACAATGATATATGCGCCTTGTTCGCAACATCATCGAGGAAAGGGCAACAGAAACCGCCCCATTCCATTTGACTGTCAGTTCGCACCTGGTTGCTAAATTTATACCTGTCTTACCCAGCGAGAGTGCACTGCTTGATTGGAAGCAAAGGGAACCAACACGTAAACGATGTGTGGGCTTGCACAACAATCCCGTCTCCTGTACAATGATATATGCGCCTTGTTCGCAACATCATCGAGGAAAGGGCAACAGAAACCGCCTCATTCCATTTGACTGTCAGTTCGCACCTGGTTGCTAAATTTATACCTGTCTTACCCAGCGAGAGTGCACTGCTTGATTGGAAGCAAAGGGAACCAACACGTAAACGATGTGTGGGCTTGCACAACAATCCCGTCTCCTGTACAATGATATATGCGCCTTGTTCGCAACATCATCGAGGAAAGGGCAACAGAAACCGCCTCATTCCATTTGACTGTCAGTTCGCACCTGGTTGCTAAATTTATACCTGTCTTACCCAGCGAGAGTGCACTGCTTGATTGGAAGCAAAGGGAACCAACACGTAAACGATGTGTGGGCTTGCACAACAATCCCGTCTCCTGTACAATGATATATGCGCCTTGTTCGCAACATCATCGAGGAAAGGGCAACAGAAACCGCCCCATTCCATTTGACTGTCAGTTCGCACCTGGTTGCTAAATTTATACCTGTCTTACCCAGCGAGAGTGCACTGCTTGATTGGAAGCAAAGGGAACCAACACGTAAACGATGTGTGGGCTTGCACAACAATCCCGTCTCCTGTACAATGATATATGCGCCTTGTTCGCAACATCATCGAGGAAAGGGCAACAGAAACCGCCTCATTCCATTTGACTGTCAGTTCGCACCTGGTTGCTAAATTTATACCTGTCTTACCCAGCGAGAGTGCACTGCTTGATTGGAAGCAAAGGGAACCAACACGTAAACGATGTGTGGGCTTGCACAACAATCCCGTCTCCTGTACAATGATATATGCGCCTTGTTCGCAACATCATCGAGGAAAGGGCAACAGAAACCGCCCCATTCCATTTGACTGTCAGTTCGCACCTGGTTGCTAAATTTATACCTGTCTTACCCAGCGAGAGTGCACTGCTTGATTGGAAGCAAAGGGAACCAGCACGTAAACGATGTGTGGGCTTGCACAACAATCCCGTCTCCTGTACAATGATATATGCGCCTTGTTCGCAACATCATCGAGGAAAGGGCAACAGAAACCGCCTCATTCCATTTGACTGTCAGTTCGCACCTGGTTGCTAAATTTATACCTGTCTTACCCAGCGAGAGTGCACTGCTTGATTGGAAGCAAAGGGAACCAACACGTAAACGATGTGTGGGCTTGCACAACAATCCCGTCTCCTGTACAATGATATATGCGCCTTGTTCGCAACATCATCGAGGAAAGGGCAACAGAAACCGCCCCATTCCATTTGACTGTCAGTTCGCACCTGGTTGCTAAATTTATACCTGTCTTACCCAGCGAGAGTGCACTGCTTGATTGGAAGCAAAGGGAACCAACACGTAAACGATGTGTGGGCTTGCACAACAATCCCGTCTCCTGTACAATGATATATGCGCCTTGTTCGCAACATCATCGAGGAAAGGGCAACAGAAACCGCCTCATTCCATTTGACTGTCAGTTCGCACCTGGTTGCTAAATTTATACCTGTCTTACCCAGCGAGAGTGCACTGCTTGATTGGAAGCAAAGGGAACCAACAGGTAAACGATGTGTGGGCTTGCACAACAATCCCGTCTCCTGTACAATGATATATGCGCCTTGTTCGCAACATCATCGAGGAAAGGGCAACAGAAACCGCCCCATTCCATTTGACTGTCAGTTCGCACCTGGTTGCTAAATTTATACCTGTCTTACCCAGCGAGAGTGCACTGCTTGATTGGAAGCAAAGGGAACCAACACGTAAACGATGTGTGGGCTTGCACAACAATCCCGTCTCCTGTACAATGATATATGCGCCTTGTTCGCAACATCATCGAGGAAAGGGCAACAGAAACCGCCTCATTCCATTTGACTGTCAGTTCGCACCTGGTTGCTAAATTTATACCTGTCTTACCCAGCGAGAGTGCACTGCTTGATTGGAAGCAAAGGGAACCAACACGTAAACGATGTGTGGGCTTGCACAACAATCCCGTCTCCTGTACAATGATATATGCGCCTTGTTCGCAACATCATCGAGGAAAGGGCAACAGAAACCGCCCCATTCCATTTGACTGTCAGTTCGCACCTGGTTGCTAAATTTATACCTGTCTTACCCAGCGAGAGTGCACTGCTTGATTGGAAGCAAAGGGAACCAACACGTAAACGATGTGTGGGCTTGCACAACAATCCCGTCTCCTGTAGAATGATATATGCGCCTTGTTCGCAACATCATCGAGGAAAGGGCAACAGAAACCGCCTCATTCCATTTGACTGTCAGTTCGCACCTGGTTGCTAAATTTATACCTGTCTTACCCAGCGAGAGTGCACTGCTTGATTGGAAGCAAAGGGAACCAACACGTAAACGATGTGTGGGCTTGCACAACAATCCCGTCTCCTGTACAATGATATATGCGCCTTGTTCGCAACATCATCGAGGAAAGGGCAACAGAAACCGCCTCATTCCATTTGACTGTCAGTTCGCACCTGGTTGCTAAATTTATACCTGTCTTACCCAGCGAGAGTGCACTGCTTGATTGGAAGCACAGGGAACCAACACGTAAACGATGTGTGGGCTTGCACAACCACGGCCGCTCGATGGGAGCGCACTGGGTGCGGCCTGCTGCGTCGCGCCACCGTCAATGGGCAAGCGCGTCCTTGGGGAGTTTACAGTTGCGCCAGCTATTTCTGCTGAGGGCGCTACTGTTCGGGGACACGTCGCCGCCGGGGTCGCCGGCTCTGAGCGCGTGGTTTGCTTCCTTTCTGGGCGCGTTCGCCTCGCGTCTGCATGGTAAACGCAAACTTTTTTGCGTGCGCGTGTGCAAGCACGTTAACGTTGAGACTGGATGCATTTATTTTTTAAGGCGAAAGCCGTTCTAGGCTCATGGAGCGAAAATCTATGCGCAGAAGCTGTGCCTGTTATCTGTGCGTCGCATCTGGGCACTGGTGTGCCAGTCGCAAAAGCGGATGTGCAAGGAGGGAGATTAAGAATGAAAATGATTGATGGTGTTAGGTAATCAATAAAAGCTATAAATAGACATTGATAGAGGTAATGACTAATGCTAATGACTAATAATGGTTAATAATGACTAAAATGATTTGTAATGACCAGTATATCAAACTACGACATGTAATGACCGCAATTGATTAGAAATGAGTAAAAGTGCTTAGAAATGTGTGGTAATGACTATAATAGCTAGGCATGACTCATCATTACTGTTAATGACTACGACATGACCAATATGTGAAACGACGACATGCAATGACCACTGCTGATTCTAAATAAGTAACCTGCTTAGTTATGAGTGATAAGGGCTACAATGACTACGCAGGCAGACTCATCATGACTGAGAAACGACCAATATATCAAACGACGACTTGAAATGACGAACTGTGGCAAACGATGAGAGGCAAATGATAGAAGGGTAGGCTTTCGCCGTCCTCCGCTTGAGAGACATCTAGGAGACCCTCTAATTTTATCTGCTGAGCTCGCTTCAGGCAAAGACAGCAGCGAGGAGTGGAAATGCACTCGCTTCGTCTGAAATGAAAGCGGCGTTGAGGTTAAAGAGTCCAGATGCTGAAGCATAATGCCCTATCAGCTGTCATTGAATTTGCTACAAGGGACAGCAGATTGGACTTGTTGGTGTATAATTATAGGTTAACCGTGCAAACAACGTGACGGGAAGACAGGAGAAGAAGACGGCACAACCGCGCTAGTTGTGTCGTCCTCTTTTCCTGTGTTCCCGTCACCTTGTTTAACCTATTTAGTTACCAGGGAGCTGGTCAGTGAACTAGGATTTTTAACGTTTGCGTTGTGAAGCAGGTGAACACGATGAGATAGCACCAGAAGCTTTTCCGCAGGTTATGTTGCGAGGACATATCAGAAAAAGCTACGAAGGGTTTTTTTAATATATATATAGGCATGCAATTTGTTCTAAATTTTGCCGCGCTAGTCTGAGTGGCCTTGCAAGTAAAGAAGACTGTGCATACAACATTTGTTTATACTCTTGAGACTGGTTGAGCCGACGCGATAAAATGAAAAGTCACGTTCCATAGAAAATCCGGCGCCCGCTCTGTCGGCGGAATGTCGAAAAAACAACCTCTCTGGTGAGAGGCACTTGAGTTGGTGATATGGCCAAGCACCTTTGGCGCAATGAGAACACATGACATGTTCAATGTGGCAGGAGCTGCCAAACCAGAGAGAGTCAATAAGATGTAAGGGCGAAATGGGAATTATTGAAAGCGGGACCCTAAGATCCCAAGTCAGGCACACTATACTCCTATAGGGCACGTTCGTACGGCTTCGGTAAAGGGGGCTTTTTATAGCTATGTGTAGGGTGCTATTTCATGTAATGCGGTGGCTTAAGGCTGCATTCTAATGATATGCGACAGAGGCAGCAATTACGGGATACGGTGAATAAGCAGGTAGCAAAGTGCGGGTACTCTAACGAGGCTCCTCAAGGAGACTTAAGAACCCCAAGTTTTGTTTATCACTACCAAGTTGTTACTTGATTTATGCGATATTTGGTAATGGTTTTGAGGCAACATGTCAGTCGAGCAAGAGCCTGTTGCAGGAAATATGAGTCAACTGGTCCAGTTACAGGACCAAGGACAATGGAGGCTTGATGTACCCCGCAAAGGAAGTAATCAAGCTTTGTCAGCTTACGAGCACCTTCATTAACAGGATGATGAAGTCTGAAGAGGTCCGGCGAAGTAGCAAGCTGTGTAAATTTTTGGTTTCGTCATAGTTTTCTCACTTTACAGAGTACCTGCAGCTAATCTATAAAAACAATGATCGTGCCTATGCTAAGGCGCTATGCAAGATATCGTTAAGTTGCTGCCCCCACTTATAGCGAGCTGGGCTGGAAATCTCAACTCAACAGTGGAGCGATGTTTATGGCTATGGCAAAAACCTCTCTCAAGAAAGGTTTTCCGTCTGCGATTGGTAATTTTCTTCCTTTTTTTGTATGGCCATTAAATAAGCGTACTCGGCTGCTCGCTGAATCTCGGCTACAGTTGCGCTCTGACGCGTATACATTCTTGTGATCACAGCTAAGAGTTTCACAGCAGCAACACTCGATGCGCATTCTTCCATTGAAAATTACGAACCAGCAAAATTGTATGGGTTTGCGAGCAGCCGATAAAAATAGTAATAAAAACTTTCGACGCATATACGTAGCACCTTGAGGCAGACCGGCTCTATCAAGCGCGCTTACTTTGTCCGGTCATGCAAAATGCGGGAAGCCATGACGGATAGCGTTCTTGCGTTCAAAGTTCAAGGTCTCCAGCTGAGTCGAAGATCCCAGGTTATCACCTAGATTTAACCGAATAAACATCTTCATATTTCCACCGTAAAAATTTGTCACAATGAGATATAAAGGTTGGTTACATGTCGCATTTTCACAGAGGTTGCTCATAGTAGGACATTTTTTATTGGATAGCGCTGGCAGCTTAGAAAAGGTTGACATCAATTTGTGCAGGAATGAGTAAATAGTATAAAAATGACACACGGAATTCGCGACATAGTTAATTATGTGGTTATGCATTAGGCTACCATGGCAGCTGAACAGCTTCGAATTGTTCACAGCCGGGCCACATTTTAATGTGACGAACAACTGGATCCGAATACAACATCACGGTAATGCGAGCTCTCCAATCGAGTGGCCTTGAACCCCCGTCACTATAAGTTTTTCGGGGTTCCAGCATACATTCTTGCCGAGCAAGCGCTAAGTACTGACATGGTCACACTAGACATGACAGTATATGCTAATTCTTGTTGCCAAATTGTGTGAAGTGGAGCTCTTATATCCTTAAAATAAAAGGCTTCTACCACGCCGACGCCTCCCTCAAAGCGCAGCCAGGCGCAGCTCTCCGCGCGCGGCTGTCCCCGAACGGTGGCGCCGCGGCGGTGGCGACTGGAAGTAGGCGCCTCCCGCTGGTTTCGGGCGACGTAGCAGGCCGCACCTAGTGCGTTTCCATCGAGCGGCCGTGGCACCACAATCCCGTCTCCTGTACAATGATATATGCGTCTTGTTCGCAACATCATCGAGAAAAGGGCAACAGAAACCGCCCCATTCCATTTGACTGTCAGTTCGCATCTGGTTGCTAAATTTATACCTGTCTTACTCAGCGAGAGTGTACTGCTTGATTCAAAGCAAAGGGAATCAACACGTAAACGATCTGTGGGCTTGCACAACAACCCCGTCTCCTGTACAATGATATATGCGTCTTGTTCGCAACATCATCGAGGAAAGGGCAACAGAAACCGCCCCATTACATTTGACTGTCAGTTCGCACCTGGTTGCTAAATTTATACCTGTCTTAGCCACCGAGAGTGCACTGCTTGATTGGAAGCAAAGGGAACCAACACGTAAACGATGTGTGGGCTTGCACAACAATCCCGTCTCCTGTACAGTGATATATGCGTCTTGTTAGGAACATCATCGAGGAAAGGGCAACAGAAACCGCCCCATTCCATTTGACTGTCAGTTCGCACCTGGTTGCTAAATTTATACCTGTCTTAGCCACCGAGAGTGCACTGCTTGATTGGAAGCAAAGGGAACGAACACGTAAACGATGTGTGGGCTTGCACAACAATCCCGTCTCCTGTACAATGATATATGCGTCTTGTTCGCAACATCATCGAGGAGAGGGCAACAGAAACCGCCTCATTCCATTTGACTGTCAGTTCGCACCTAGTTGCTAATTTTATACCTGTCTTACCCAGCGGGAGTGCACTGCTTGATTGGAAGCAAAGGGAACCAACACGTAAACGATGTGTGGGCTTGCACAACAATCCCGTCTCCTGTACAATGATATATGCGTCTTGTTCGCAACATCATCGAGGAAAGGGCTACAGAAACCGCCTCATTCCATTTGACTGTCAGTTCGCACCTGGTTGCTAAATTTATACCTGTCTTACCCAGCGAGAGTGCACTGCTTGATTGGAAGCAAAGGGAACGAACACGTAAACGATGTGTGGGCTTGCACAAAATCCCGTCTCCTGTACAATGATATATGCGCCTTGTTCGCAACATCGTCGAGGAAAGGGCAACAGAAACCGCCCCATTCCATTTGACTGTCAGTTCGCACCTGGTTGCTAAATTTATACCTGTCTTAGCCACCGAGAGTGCACTGCTTGATTGGAAGCAAAGGGAACGAACACGTAAACGATGTGTGGGCTTGCACAACAATCCCGTCTCCTGTACAATGATATATGCGTCTTGTTCGCAACATCATCGAGGAGAGGGCAACAGAAACCGCCTCATTCCATTTGACTGTCAGTTCGCACCTAGTTGCTAAATTTATACCTGTCTTAGCCACCGAGAGTGCACTGCTTGATTGGAAGCAAAGGGAACGAACACGTAAACGATGTGTGGGCTTGCACAACAATCCCGTCTCCTGTACAATGATATATGCGTCTTGTTCGCAACATCATCGAGGAGAGGGCAACAGAAACCGCCTCATTCCATTTGACTGTCAGTTCGCACCTAGTTGCTAAATTTATACCTGTCTTACCCAGCGGGAGTGCACTGCTTGATTGGAAGCAAAGGGAACCAACACGTAAACGATGTGTGGGCTTGCACAACAATCCCGTCTCCTGTACAATGATATATGCGTCTTGTTCGCAACATCATCGAGGAAAGGGCTACAGAAACCGCCTCATTCCATTTGACTGTCAGTTCGCACCTGGTTGCTAAATTTATACCTGTCTTACCCAGCGAGAGTGCACTGCTTGATTGGAAGCAAAGGGAACGAACACGTAAACGATGTGTGGGCTTGCACAAAATCCCGTCTCCTGTACAATGATATATGCGCCTTGTTCGCAACATCGTCGAGGAAAGGGCAACAGAAACCGCCCCATTCCATTTGACTGTCAGTTCGCACCTGGTTGCTAAATTTATACCTGTCTTAGCCACCGAGAGTGCACTGCTTGATTGGAAGCAAAGGGAACGAACACGTAAACGATGTGTGGGCTTGCACAACAATCCCGTCTCCTGTACAATGATATATGCGTCTTGTTCGCAACATCATCGAGGAGAGGGCAACAGAAACCGCCTCATTCCATTTGACTGTCAGTTCGCACCTAGTTGCTAAATTTATACCTGTCTTACCCAGCGGGAGTGCACTGCTTGATTGGAAGCAAAGGGAACCAACACGTAAACGATGTGTGGGCTTGCACAACAATCCCGTCTCCTGTACAATGATATATGCGTCTTGTTCGCAACATCATCGAGGAAAGGGCTACAGAAACCGCCTCATTCCATTTGACTGTCAGTTCGCACCTGGTTGCTAAATTTATACCTGTCTTAGCCAGCGAGAGTGCACTGCTTGATTGGAAGCAAAGGGAACGAACACGTAAACGATGTGTGGGCTTGCACAACAATCCCGTCTCCTGTACAATGATATATGCGCCTTGCTCGGAACATCATCGAGGAAAGGGCAACAGAAACCGCCCCATTCCATTTGACTGTCAGTTCGCACCTGGTTGCTAAATTTATACCTGTCTTACCCAGCGAGAGTGCACTGCTTGATTGGAAGCAAAGGGAACCAACACGTAAACGATGTGTGGGCTTGCACAACAATCCCGTCTCCTGTACAGTGATATATGCGTCTTGTTAGGAACATCATCGAGGAAAGGGCAACAGAAACCGCCCCATTCCATTTGACTGTCAGTGCGCACCTGGTTGCTAACTTTATACCTGTCTTAGCCACCGAGAGTGCACTGCTTGATTGGAAGCAAAGGGAACGAACACGTAAACGATGTGTGGGCTTGCACAACAATCCCGTCTCCTGTACAATGATATATGCGTCTTGTTCGCAACATCATCGAGGAGAGGGCAACAGAAACCGCCTCATTCCATTTGACTGTCAGTTCGCACCTAGTTGCTAAATTTATACCTGTCTTAGCCATGAGAGTGCACTGCTTGATTGGAAGCAAAGGGAACGAACACGTAAACGATGTGTGGGCTTGCACAACAATCCCGTCTCCTGTACAATGATATATGCGTCTTGTTCGCAACATCATCGAGGAGAGGGCAACAGAAACCGCCTCATTCCATTTGACTGTCAGTTCGCACCTAGTTGCTAAATTTATACCTGTCTTACCCAGCGAGAGTGCACTGCTTGATTGGAAGCAAAGGGAACGAACACGTAAACGATGTGTGGGCTTGCACAAAATCCCGTCTCCTGTACAATGATATATGCGCCTTGTTCGCAACATCGTCGTGGAAAGGGCAACAGAAACCGCCCCATTCCATTTGACTGTCAGTTCGCACCTGGTTGCTAAATTTATACCTGTCTTAGCCACCGAGAGTGCACTGCTTGATTGGAAGCAAAGGGAACCAACACGTAAACGATGTGTGGGCTTGCACAACAATCCCGTCTCCTGTACAGTGATATATGCGTCTTGTTAGGAACATCATCGAGGAAAGGGCAACAGAAACCGCCCCATTCCATTTGACTGTCAGTTCGCACCTGGTTGCTAAATTTATACCTGTCTTAGCCACCGAGAGTGCACTGCTTGATTGGAAGCAAAGGGAACGAACACGTAAACGATGTGTGGGCTTGCACAACAATCCCGTCTCCTGTACAATGATATATGCGTCTTGTTCGCAACATCATCGAGGAGAGGGCAACAGAAACCGCCTCATTCCATTTGACTGTCAGTTCGCACCTAGTTGCTAAATTTATACCTGTCTTAGCCACCGAGAGTGCACTGCTTGATTGGAAGCAAAGGGAACGAACACGTAAACGATGTGTGGGCTTGCACAACAATCCCGTCTCCTGTACAATGATATATTCGTCTTGTTCGCAACATCATCGAGGAGAGGGCAACAGAAACCGCCTCATTCCATTTGACTGTCAGTTCGCACCTAGTTGCTAAATTTATACCTGTCTTACCCAGCGGGAGTGCACTGCTTGATTGGAAGCAAAGGGAACCAACACGTAAACGATGTGTGGGCTTGCACAACAATCCCGTCTCCTGTACAATGATATATGCGTCTTGTTCGCAACATCATCGAGGAAAGGGCTACAGAAACCGCCTCATTCCATTTGACTGTCAGTTCGCACCTGGTTGCTAAATTTATACCTGTCTTACCCAGCGAGAGTGCACTGCTTGATTGGAAGCAAAGGGAACGAACACGTAAACGATGTGTGGGCTTGCACAAAATCCCGTCTCCTGTACAATGATATATGCGCCTTGTTCGCAACATCGTCGAGGAAAGGGCAACAGAAACCGCCCCATTCCATTTGACTGTCAGTTCGCACCTGGTTGCTAAATTTATACCTGTCTTAGCCACCGAGAGTGCACTGCTTGATTGGAAGCAAAGGGAACGAACACGTAAACGATGTGTGGGCTTGCACAACAATCCCGTCTCCTGTACAATGATATATGCGTCTTGTTCGCAACATCATCGAGGAGAGGGCAACAGAAACCGCCTCATTCCATTTGACTGTCAGTTCGCACCTAGTTGCTAAATTTATACCTGTCTTACCCAGCGGGAGTGCACTGCTTGATTGGAAGCAAAGGGAACCAACACGTAAACGATGTGTGGGCTTGCACAACAATCCCGTCTCCTGTACAATGATATATGCGTCTTGTTCGCAACATCATCGAGGAAAGGGCTACAGAAACCGCCTCATTCCATTTGACTGTCAGTTCGCACCTGGTTGCTAAACTTATACCTGTCTTAGCCAGCGAGAGTGCACTGCTTGATTGGAAGCAAAGGGAACGAACACGTAAACGATGTGTGGGCTTGCACAACAATCCCGTC
Organism: Amblyomma maculatum; assembly: GCF_055883805.1. Taxonomy (NCBI): domain Eukaryota; kingdom Metazoa; phylum Arthropoda; class Arachnida; order Ixodida; family Ixodidae; genus Amblyomma; species Amblyomma maculatum. Next base: position 409,551,229 of record NC_139344.1, on the reverse strand, counting down.
TCCTGTACAATGATATATGCGCCTTGCTCGGAACATCATCGAGGAAAGGGCAACAGAAACCGCCCCATTCCATTTGACTGTCAGTTCGCACCTGGTTGCTAAATTTATACCTGTCTTACCCAGCGAGAGTGCACTGCTTGATTGGAAGCAAAGGGAACCAACACGTAAACGATGTGTGGGCTTGCACAACAATCCCGTCTCCTGTACAATGATATATGCGCCTTGTTCGCAACATCGTCGAGGAAAGGGCAACAGAAACCGCCCCATTCCATTTGACTGTCAGTTCGCACCTGGTTGCTAAATTTATACCTTTCTTACCCAGCGAGAGTGCACTGCTTGATTGGAAGCAAAGGGAACCAACACGTAAACGATGTGTGGGCTTGCACAACAATCCCGTCTCCTGTACAATGATATATGCGCCTTGTTCGCAACATCGTCGAGGAAAGGTCAACAGAAACCGCCCCATTCCATTTGACTGTCAGTTCGCACCTGGTTGCTAAATTTATACCTTTCTTACCCAGCGAGAGTGCACTGCTTGATTGGAAGCAAAGGGAACCAACACGTAAACGATGTGTGGGCTTGCACAAAATCCCGTCTCCTGTACAATGATATATGCGCCTTGTTCGCAACATCATCGAGGAAAGGGCAACAGAAACCGCCCCATTTCATTTGACTGTCAGTTCGCATCTGGTTGCTAAATTTATACCTGTCTAAAATGCTTCAATCACGCTAGAAGAGCGGGGCAGCAAAACGCACATTGAGCGCAAAGAAGGATCCAGTTAAAACTTTTGACCGCTGCACGGGCTTTTTTTTTTCTTCGGTAAAGGCCCCCGCCCCCCTTTTTCTTTTTCTTTTTTGAATGCGAAAGCCATTTTTGGCTAATGGATGGTATTAGCAGAAAGGTTCGCAGGGAATGTAACCCTAAACCTAAAGCAAAAAAAGAATTGTCCCTTCCGAGAATTGAACGGCTATCCCTTACGAACCCCCAGCCGAGCACTCAGACTACTACTCCACACCCGGGTCGTGAGAACCAGATCGTAATTCTCCCCCTCATGCGTGAGAATGACTATGAAAGTATAATTAGGGATAATGATCAAAGTATCCATGATAATGACGCTGGAGTTCGTGATATTGATAATAATGGTAGTAGTGATGACGATGACGGTGCATTTAGTTGACAATGATGGAGCGATAGTGATGATGATGATAGTAGGGATGACAATGACTATGGAGTTAGTGAAAACAGTCCTGTAAAGGGGATTTCGCCATTTTAAGCAGACTTAAGCAGAGGCTTGCAATTTTTCTGTTACGAATCACTTTTAGTAAACTGCACGACTATGTGCAGTTTACTTAAATGGCAGATGTGGGCGCCATTTGTGGTGGCAGCTATGGTAATGTCACCCTAGCTATGCGTTTCACTTTCTTCGACGATGCCGACTCAGTCTAGTCGGGGCACGTCGCCGGCACACTCACCTGGCGGCTGCTGCGCCGGCGCATGTCTGCAGAGGGCGCTCCAGAACTCGTAGGCCAGCATCGCTCCCAGCGTAGCGAGGTTGATGTGGGGCTCGGCGCCGCTGTAGTAGAGCGGCTTCACGAGCGCCCCGGGGGTCACCCAGAGCGTGTTGCGCTCGTAGTCGTAGCGCACCACAGCCAGCTCCGGGGCGAGGCACAGGGGACCGGCTGAGGGCTCGTCACTACCGCACTGGGGTTCGCCACCTTCCAAGCGGGCGAGCAGCCGAAGCGAGCTCAGCTTACCCAGATATGTGCTGTCGGGATTTCGCGAGAATTGTTATTTTCAGTTTATTCCTTCATTATAAGCAATTTTAGGGGTCGCAGGGATTGTGCAAATGAGTGTCTCATTAAAAAGTTCCATATGTATCGTGTTATATCATGAGGGTGCCCACATAATACGGAATTTATACGGAAATCTAAATGCTTCGATCTCACATGTTTATCGCGTGTTTTCCCCCATATTATCTTTGTTTTCCAGACGATACGATATCTGTGTAATGAGCTCGGTGCTATGCGCAGTCCGTACTGATTTCGACCTTTTCGCATGCGCATGTTCTACGTGGTTTCTCTACGGAATTGTATTTATCGTTATTGCTCATCTTATATATAAATTCAGGAGCATTTTGAAGCATCCCTTATGTGCTCAGTGTAACTATATACCTCGGAATGCGACTGCTTTGAAATCCTGCATTGGGTCAAGTAGATTACTGGTTTCACACAGTCGCTTCTGTATCCTATCCACCACCTGCAGTGAATAGAAAAACACTCGGCAACTGGGTATTTCGTCACCACAGACAGTGATGGCGGACTGACTTCGTGCTTCAATTTAGATGCACACGCAAGCGTACCAATTATAAAAAAAATGGCAGTAGTTTAGCTCTGGTTAAACCTGGTATGTTGCGCAAGCAATACTGCAGTGGTTGAGCTTAAGGTTCGGAATGTAGTGTAGCTGCGGGTGTAGCTTGAAGTGTTTAGCCACGATTAAGGACACGATGCACAATGTATGACTAGTGTTCTTCTTTGGCTAGCCGCTGTTCACGTTCTTCAGCAGTCTCTTGAGCCCGTTGCCGTTTTCTGGCTTCGGCTCATCGCCCATGCTTCTCCTTGTAAGACTGCATAGCAACTGATTTACCGCGACGCGAACTCCTATTTCTCTGTTTCCACTATCACTCCTGTTAGCGATCATCTTTTTATTAATGCGGAATCCCTTACCCTGGGCGGCGGCCGGCCACCCTTTGGACCCTGAGTGGTGTGTCCCGACTTCGCTTCTAGGCGCGCATGCAACATCGGACTTTGCTCGCATCGCATGCGGTGACAGAGTGCAATCAGGGGAACGGCAGGAGTGCGTGAGGACGGGAGTGAGCGGTGCGTCAGCACGGAGAGCGGACGCTTGAAAACTTTATGTGAACGTGCGTGAGCACTCCCCCCTTACTCCCTTCCCTTACGGCGCGGTTCAAGTGTCGACGCAGCTGCGGCTCAAGGTCAAGCACGGCGTCCGCCGGGGATACGCGACGGCACGAAACCTGGCGCGGTATTGCTTACGCAATAAAATTCAAAATTTTACCGATTCTGCGAATAATTTCTGGGGCGAATTTAACGCTGCTTAGACGCCTGAGAAGCAGGCATACCTCCCTTTCTGCCGTATGCACGGGGTCATACAGGTACCGGCTTTCGTGTAGCCCATCGACGGGGAGAGCAAAGTGCCCGCATCGTATTTCCGAAATCGACTGGTTTTAAATTACATTCCCGACGAGTTTAGTGCCCACTTTTATAACGAATGTCTTTTCCCCCTTCGATTAATTGCCGTTCTTGGTTGATATTTAAAGAAGGGAGCTTTATTCGGTACCCTTACAACAACAACAACAACAACAACAACAACAACAACAACAACAACAATAATAATAATAATAATAATAATAATAATAATAATAATAATAATAATAATAATAATAATAATAATAATAATAATAATAATAATAATAATAATAATAATAATAATAACTGGTTAACAGGAAAAAGACGCATTATCTGTCACACTTGTTTTGCGGACAACTGAACTGCGCCGTATGGGAAGGAGGGGGTGGGAGTGAAAGTGGAAATAGAGAGGGTTCGAGGTGTCGTAGTGGAGGGTTCCGGAGTAATTTCGACCACCTGGGGATCTTTACCGTGCATTGACATCGCAGAGTAGACCGACGCCACTTCGTTTCGCCTCCATCAAAACACAGCCGCCGGCGGTTGTGGTCGAACCCGGGTACTCAGGCACAGTGGTCGGGCGTCTTACCACTGGACCACCGCGGCGAGTCAATCCACCGCAATACAAAATCAGAATTGATGTGTAGAAGACTACTGCTCTCGACAACGCAGTTTTCATATAAACAACATCCTGCGTGGTCTTAAGTGGTCAAGATTTGATAATATTTTTGGGAAGCATGAAAACAACTGGACGCATTAAAAATCAAGTTTCAGACTAGTTTATTTCTTCTGCTGTCCATCTGTTCTTTACTCGGGTAACCCAGAAACTCAGACTACCGAAAAAGCTGCCATGTGTTCGTGTTTCGCCACTGGCAGTCCTTCTGCGGACCATGCATGGGGCAGCAGAGAAAATCTACGTTAGGTTGGTTTGTGGGGTTTAACGTCCCAAAGCGACTCAGGCTATGAGAGACGCCGTAGTAGAGGACTCCAGAAGTTTCGACCACCTGGGGTTCTTTAACGTGCACTGACATCGCACAGCACACGGGCGCCTTGCTTTTCGCCTCCATCGAAAGGCGGCCGCCGAGGCCGGGATTCGGCCCCGCGTCCTCGGGAACAGTAGTCGAGAGCAGATAGAATCTAGTTTCATGAAAAACGACAACTGTCGGCAAAGTGACTAACCGTGGTGGAGGCCATACTAATGAACTAGACTCTTCTGCGGACGAGATTATTCGCTCAATTTTACATGAGCGCGTTTGTTGCTCCCTTTGCTGTCTGCGTTTCTTTAGATGTGCCGTTACCTTGCGTCATTGGTCGGTTTTTCACACAAAGTGGTAACTTCAGAGCTCGGTAGTGAGGGATTGCTCTTGTTGTTGAGAGGCTGGTTTCTTTAGCGATATTTCGAGCGCACTTTTTCAGTAACCCATCATACGGTGCTTTAGAGCATTCACGCTATAGCAACGCAAGTAAGGCTCACGTGTTATACAAGTTTCATCGAAGTGTGCTTTAATTCCTATGAGGTACGTTCACCATCTCAAAGTTAGGATTGGCGGTCGCACTGGCCTGGCTGCGCTCCTGGGCCGAAAACTGTGTCGAAAACTCCCACTGTCGCTGTTTTTCGAGCACAAATTCCGGACGTTATGGTATGCGGTGTTGTAAACACCTGCTAAGGGGCTTACACATGAGGTGCTGTGAGCATCTGTTAAGTTCATAAATTTCTGCGGTAAGCCTTGTCACGCCCGGTTTTAATCTGCGCAGTTCGCCGTGTGACCCGCATATATTGATCTTCGCAGGAAATAGAAGTCTTGTAGGCCTTGGTCATCTGCGGTCTGCAAGTCTAATGCTTGCAGCTGGGGACAGCCAGCTTCTTTGCATAATACTTGCAGTGCAGGCAGGTGACGATCCGCTCCCGAAGAAGAGATAATCAGGCACGCCTTTGCTATAAGTCGTGAGCACCTGACGTACATGGAGTTTGAGACATAAGGCCGGATACCTTCCACACGCAAGTGGGAGACGAAAATTGTTGTTGTTGCGACTGAAGGAAGAAGGAAAAGAAAATGCACGGGCCTGCTACTGGCTCTGTAGCTAGCGCACCTCCGCTGCCTTGTGCGGACAGGAGAGAAATAAGAGAAGAAAGAAAAGAAAAAGGAGAGAAAGACGCGCGCCGCAACAGCCATCGTCCACCACTGAAACGGTAGCGGGTGCAATGACAGCCTACAACAGATAAAAATTCGGTGGCAGACTAGCCCCCGCCACAGCCACAAGCGGCAGTGACCTACCAGTCCCAGCCCCATAGGGTCGGGAGCAGCCACTCTCCTCACCTCCCAGACGAAAAATGAAAGCCATCGAACATCTCACGCCGTCGCTGTGATGGCCCTAAGCTATATCGTGACGTCACGACGTGGCCTCGCGTTGGTAATTCAAACTAATGCCGAAATAGCTTAGTCAATAACTGACCATGATCTGACCTTCAACATTGACTTTACGTTTGATTTATTCTTTGACCTGGACCTGATCATGAGCCAAAACAGTAGTCTGCACACTGCAGGGTAAATACTGTCTTAAGAATCTCTTAATTAACCCAGGAGGACAACAGACACATCGGTGAAATCACTCACAACGGCTAGTAATTTTAGTGCTTTAAAATAGCAATTGTGCCGTCAAACCATTTAAATATAGGTCCGATATAATGCATTTTTACACAACAGCTTATGATGAAATGGAACGAAAAGAAACAGCCTTTGTAAACCAGGATCGAAAATGGCGATTTCTTGGGAAAAGACCAAAAAACCGAAGAGGGCAAAAGTAAAAAAAAGAACAAGGAGGTTTCTAGAGGCGACGCTGGGAAACGCCAGGTCTCACCTGTACTCCTTGGCAGTCGCAAAAGCGGAACCAACCGGCGCGTCGGCGTCGTAGTGGCGCTCGTCGGGTAGGCGCCAGCGCACCGCGGCCAGGTGTTCTAGCACGTCCACTTTGCCCAGCATTGTGCGCCACGTGACTCTGGATTGGTATAAGTCCCGTACGCCCTCGAACAGCGCATGCGCCATGCGCCTCAGGGCTTCCAAGTCGGCCCTGTCCTGGACAAGCGCTCGGGTCGCGAACTGCATCCATGCCGTAGGCACCACCTCCCGCACCGTCTGCGCATCACATCGTCATCGATTAGGCTTAGCTTTCGTTTATTAATCTACCTGCCGTGGGTGCTCAGGGTCAGGTCGGTGAGCCAACAAGAGCTTCGGCTTTTCACTGGAACTTAAGTGGAAGGTTGAACATTCATTCATATTTCGTTTCGTGTTAAAAACTCCACGTGGTCACAATCAGTCCAGCGCTCAGCCCCACGAACTGTCATGTAGCCTCTACCCATACTTCATTAAGTAAAAATTACTCTTTGAACGCCGGCGCTGACGCTATGAGCGAAAAGTCGAGAGCACGGCACTGTTGTTGCTGCGACTGAAGGAAGAAGGAAAAGAAAATGCATGGGATTGCTACTGGTCCTGTAGCTGAGCCATCTGCGCTGCCTCGTGCGGACAGAAGAGAAAATAGAGAAGGAAGAAAAAGAAAAGGGGGAGAAAGACGCGCGTCGCAACAGCCGTCATCCACCACCGAAACGGTAGCGGGTGCAATGACGGCCTATAGCGGATAAAAATATGGTGGCAGGCTAGCTCCTGCCGCAAGCGGCTGTGAGCTACCAGTTCCAGACACGTAGGGCCAGGGGCAACGACCAACCACTCTCACACGGCACTGACAGGCGGTATCTAGCAGCTGACATGGCCGCTCATTGATTGAACGTAAGATTGCCTGAATTTAAGTTTGGCAGGAGGTGGCAACTCTGGCCTCTCCTTTCATGTGGAGGGGGTGATATCAAAATAAGCCTGCCCAGACCGTTCCATTCACGTTACCCCTAGGCCACGCAGGCGCATCCTTACGGCTTGGTTGAAGCGGGTCTTTATATGTGGGCTGATAGCCTATTATGAGTAGCAGTTTTCCGGTATCCCTCAAGAGGAAAGTATATAGCAGTTGCATCTTTGCGGTACTCACCTATGATGCTGAATCGTGGAGGCTAAGAAAAAGGTCTCTATTTAAGTTGAGGGCAACGCGGAGAGTTATGGAACGGAAAATTGTAAGTGCAACTTTAAGAGATAGGAAGCGTGCAGAGTGGGTCAGAGAAATAACTCGGGTTACTGGCATTCTAGTCGAAATCAAGAAAAAAAAATATTAGCAGGACATGTAGTGCGAAGAGAGGTCAGCCGATGTTCGCGAAGTCTAATCAACTGGTTTCAAGCGAAGTAAGCGTAGCAAGGGGCGGCAGAAAAGTTAAGTGGGCTGGGGAGGTCAAGAAGTTCACAGGGTGATGTGTATGCAGCTAGCACAAGACTGGATTAACTGGGGTAACAAATTGGAGGGAGCGCTTTGGACCACTAAAGTGAGGCGAGGCGAAAGCGTTTATAGCGCGGTGGAAGCGTCTGAAGCGGATTCGACGCGCACCACCTTTGTACGTAGTTTTCCATCGCGCCACCGCTTTCTCCCTAAGACTAATTGGGCCGCCGCCTTCTCCTGTAACGTCACGTTGTTGCTAGGATGCGCTATGACGTCAGCGGCGGTGGTCTGCATGGCAGCCGCGTTGGCATAACGCTGACAAAGAGAGCTAAACTAAGATATGTTGCTCACGTGCCCGGTATGGCTAATTCCTTAACGCGCTTGCCTGGTGATCGGAGGGGTAGGAGTTCGATTGCCGCTGGAGCACAATTTCGTCTCAAAGGTTAAATGGTGCGCGTTAGAGGAAGCGCCAGAGGAAAGGTGCAGTACGACTCGCAGCTATAGTGTGGCAGGTTTTGCAGGCCTAACTGACATCCCGACCCAGCTTTCTTCGTTTGTGCAGAACATACTTCACTTTTTCCGAATTACTGAGCGTATTAATGACGCCACCAATCTTGCAGATGATTGTATACTTGTCACACTTGACGTCGCGGCACTCTACACTAATATTCCCATTGATGAAGGTAACGACGTCCTCTCCCAAGTATTAATCAACAACCACCATTCGCATGCCTCTAAAGTTTATCTCTCGCTCCTCAAACTAGTCCTAACTTCAAATTATTTCGAGTTCGATTCATCCCATTTGCAGATATTTGGAACCAGCATGGGCACTCCATTTTCACCGACTTACGCGAATATATTCATGGGAGTTCTAGAATCCAATATACTAAACTCATTTCCGGAAGAGCCACTTATATGCCTTCGCTATATTGACGATATTTTCATGATATGGCAGCATGGATCAGAATCACTCCAGTCGTTCGTCTCGCATCTTAATAATCATCACACTAGAATCAAATTCATTTGCCAGTCATCGCAATTAAAAGTTGACTTTCTCGACACCACGGTGTCAGTGGAAAATGTAAAAATTTATACAGAAAGCCAACGGATAAGCAACAATACCTAGATTTTACGAGTCATCATCCGAGACATTTTAAGCAAGGAATATATATAGGACATGGCGACACGGCTTAGAAGAATATGTAGCAATGATAATAACTACCTAAACGAACTACATTCATTGAAAGCAACACTAATCCAGAGGAACTATCCCGGTAACTCCCTTAATATGGCCCTCGAAAAAGCAAGCACTTTAAACCGCAATGATAACGACCAAAGGCCAACACCGAACGCCAGCCTTCTTTTGTAACTAAATACTCAATGCACTTCCAAACACAAACAATTTTCTGCGGAAATACCATTCCATATTAACGTGTAATGAACGCCTGAAGAAAATATTTCCGGAGGCACCAAGGGTAGCATACAAACGTAACGCAAACCTTGGAGATATTCTTGTACATTCTAAACTCGACAACAATCATTCAGCACAACAACACCCTTGCTCTCGACCAAGATGTAAGGCGTGCAGTCATATACAAAAAGACACCACGGTTAAAAGTAATGCAAGCAATTTCACTTTTCACATAAAATCAGGCTTTAACTGCACATCTTCAAACGTTTTCTACCTTCTAGAATGCTCCTTCTGTCATAAACAGTACATCGAAGAGGCAGGGCAACAAATGAACATAAGGCTTAATGGACATCTGTCAGACACAGGCAAAAACCTCCCGAAAGCAGTTTCAATCAGAAAGACCATAAGTTCGAAGAAATTAAATTATATATTCTCCAGTCAGGCTTTAAATCTGGAAGGGACAAAAATATAGAGAGGCATATCTAAATGATAAATTTAGAACATTGGAACCAACAGGAATAAATATATCTAAGGGAACGTTAGAATCCCTGAAGTATATTCCCTCTGCATCACAACTATTCGGTAAAACAGTCCCACATAGCGTTAATTGTACAGTTTAGTCACAGCGCATGTACACTCTATTCCCTTCCACAATAGCATAAGCTGTACATGTTCCTCTAAACACATTTGCTCTTTATCACTTGTTGCTTGAGTTTGTCCTCTAACTTCATGTCAGTTGTGGTTCTCTGTGCGGTTATTATCCTGTGACCCCACCTTTGCAGAAAGTTTTAAGAATTGTCCCCCTTAGATATATGCCTTATCAGGGCCCTTTGCAAAGCCTGTCCCTTTGTAAGGTGTATCTGCACCAAACCCGCTTAAGGGGTGACTAATCATCTATCCGGTATTGTAGTTTTTCCTGGTACTGCCGCTTACTTCTTTTGCAGGCCACAGGATCCCTGGTTCCAGGCTGACAAATACATACTGAAGATTTTTTTTTTGTTCACTCCATGACCTACTTTATTCTCACCCATCCTCCCCTCCCCACTCCTTCACACCTACTTTCTTCTCACCCACTTTCCCCTCCCCAGCTTTTATTCTTCTGAAGCAAAAGCGTATTTAAACCCCTGCCAGTGATGATCGCTTTGCCCAGACGAAGACGAGTCCACTTGTCGGAACGTTGGCTCGACCTGCAAACTGAGGCGTACCCCATTTAAACTTGTTCAGTGCTCCTTCACACCGTGTACACCATCTTCTTCCTCTCATTCTACCAGGTTTTGCCGAAGGACGTACAACGAGGAGCCGTTAGAGGCTTTCGCTTTAAAATGGCAGAGGCCTTCGCCCTGCACTGGGCTGACGATGGTGATGCAGGTGATGGTAGCCTCAGCTATAGCGTCATATACCCTATAGCTGAGGCTATACGATATATAAACAGAGCATATGCGCCTGTGATATTTTTTTCAACTCCCCAGCGGGAAAGACAACGCTCTCCAAAACACCGGGCATTAGCGTCGGCGTTGCCTTTGTTAGTGGAGAATCTTGAGCATGCCTGTAGCAGATGGCAGTGGGCAGGCCGCATTGCCAGGCACTAAATGATCGGCGTGATTGGCGCAATGAGACAGCATTGCATAACTGAGTTGGCGGTGGCTGCCGACCTGGGCAGGCCTTTTGAAGTGGTGAGGAGAGATGGGAGTCGAACCCTTTAGGATTCCTGGATCCCGAGATAGGTCCACTATACTCCAAGGCCACGCTTGTAGACAGGTTCATGCAGCTCGGTTAAAAGGGGCTTTATACCTAAATCTGTGGCCTTACTCACGACGTGGTAGCTTGTAGCTATATTCCAATGAGTAGGCGTTATATAGCAAGCACACTAATTAAAGGATTGGTGATTGAGCATATACGAGAACAAGGATCCGCAAGGAGGCTCACAGACGCGAGCCAGTGACACTATCGTGAAATACCCTTAAAGGCGGAGCTTAGAGGCGCCTCAAATTTCTTTTTCATCTAGAATGCAAGCCTCAGAAAAAAAAACCTGCAGTTTATTCAACATCGCAGTAGATTCAACCGACAACATATGGGCCGCGTAGTGGAACGTTTTAGTGGAACGTCTGTTCTTGGCTTGAGCGGCGTCGCAGTTGGAATAACTGGTGGTCACGTCAATGAGGGGGTATTCAAGGGGCACCTTATAATTTCTTGTTGCTTACTTCTGTCTTGCGAGTTCTTGCTCGCTTGTTTCATTATTTCTTCTTCGTATATATCGTATATTAGTTTTTGGTCGAACACATTCATCGTGTTTTTTTTTTCAGGTTAGTTGTACGAAGTACAGAATATTCTCGATTATTGTCGCGTCAACATACTTCCTTGTAAACTGGCGATATTTTCCACTGCGGTAATAATATTTGTGGAAGTTGACAGGAAACCCAAATGCACATTTTTTCCGAAGCACAGGGAGTTCCGTAGACTTAGCAAATTTTCGTTTACTGCATTCTGTATGCGTAACATTACGAAATGGCATGGTATAGTACAGTATGGTATGGAATGGTACGGTATGGTATGGTATGGGTTTGGTATGGTATGGTATGGTATGGTATGGTATAGGTACGGTATGGTATGGGTTTGGTATGGTATGGTATGGGTTCGGTATGGTATGGTATGGTATGGTATGGTGTGGTATGGTATGGTATGGTATGGTATGGTGTGGTATGGGTTTGGTATGGTATGGTGTGGTATGGTGTGGTATGGGTTTGGTATGGTATGGTATGGTACGGTACAGTATGGTACGGTAAGGTACGGTGCGGAATAGCATAGTATGGTGTGGTATGGAATGGTATGTTATGGTAGAGTATGGTATGAGCAAAACGGCCGCAGAAACGCGCAGAATATTTGTCGCGATGTACTGAACGGACGCTGTATGTAGCAAAGTGTTTAGAAGGAAAAGGAAACTATGGATGAGGAACCACGTTCGGTTTCAACCTGAACAAGTGTACCCACCAACAGCATCGAGTTGGTGGGATAGACGCTGCTTTAAAGTGGCTGAGTGTTTCTACGATAGATATTGAAGGAACCGGGAGTTATATAGGGCAGGTAGTGTTATCACCATCGTTCACAAAGATTTCAGTAAGTGCAATATCTCTTCCTGTCGTCTGCCTTATTAACCGACAAGAGCGTAAGGTAAAATGCATTCACATTTTTGACATGTGTTATCTGTGATATCGATCGATACCAAAACAAAAGGGCCTTCATTGACTTACTACAACGGCTTTATAAACGATTTCAAAAGTGTAAAGCATGCATTCTGACGTCACTTTCGTCCCACTTCCGCCAATTTACTGAGAACATGGAGGGCCTCTCCTTAGCGTTGTTTTCTACGCGAATACAACGGAAGCTGAATTTCATGGAATGGAGTATTTCGTGCATCACCTGAGCGCAGTGTCTGACCACATCGAGGCTGACGTTCTCGGACGAGACGAGGACGCTCAGGCGCCGATACTCCCACTCGAACACTGGCCCCAGTAGTGTGGAGAGCACGAACAGGCGCTGCAGTGTAGTATGTTTGGCTGTACCCCGGCCAAGCACAGATGACGTGAAGTTTGGAAGTAGCTGGACATTCCGGAAGAGTGCCATCGACTCCGGTCCCAGTTCTTCAGCAGTGGGGTGAGGAAGATACCGCTGCAAGATACGCAACCAAACCAGCAACTCGGAGGAGTTGAGGAAGTGGAAGGCCTCGCGCATCTGAAATGGAGAAAGCGGGGTGCTTTGGAAGAAGAAGAAGGCTAGCAAAATGTTCGGCTTACAACTGATACAGGATGACCACTGATCTATGGATTAGTGCACCCACGAGCGACCATAACCATACAAAGAGAAGCGCGAGCTGTGCTTTAAAGACTGTGATTATCTCGCATTTTTCAAATTGAAATCAGTACCTGGCTAAAACTAAGGCCGAATAAACGAAGTTCGAAGTCATTTGTGCTTAAACATTTGGTTTTGGGATTTCCTATGCTGCAATCTATCAATCTAAACTTTCCTTACCGAGGCTAGCAAATTTATGTTTTGGGCACTTTCTTCAAGCATCATTTCAAAAAACAAAAAAAAAAAAGCAATTGCGCTTTCCAACAGGTTGTCTTAACATATTTTTTTTTATTTCACGAAATAGCAATTGCTCCAGAATAATGGAGTTTAGTCCAGCGTTTAGAAATTGGACAAGTCCTATTGATTACACGTTTTCGTGCTTTACGCACACCACCACATATTGAGCGGGACTCAAAAGTAAATAATGTTTGCCATCAGCACACAAAACTACGTGATAGGCAAGTAACTTTCGAGAATCCATTTTCTGCCTGTACTCAAAGTGCATTTTTAATTAAACGCACAGCAATCACATAAAATTTCTTGTGCCTAGCCTCGTAAAGTAAACAAGAAAAAAAAAAGCTCGCAATGCATTACCAGTCTTGTTGACCTGAACAGAAAGACTTTAGTTCTGCCTCTGTCAATCAGCGGGCCTTCCGCGAGTGTTTGCGAGAAATCTCTTCATGGTTTAGAAGCAGAATCTCTGGAATCTATAGCTATGATGTTGGTACACGCTGCTTCTCAAGCAGTTGACACTGTTTCGAATGAAGGCCGTGCAAATAAACGCTCTTATGAGAGCGTATTCTTGCATTCTGTTTGTTAGTGCCGTTTGCTTTCAGTGCGTTTCATACACGCAATAGCATGTTCGGACGTGCGTAGGAAAAGCCGCAGCATGCTCACACTTACCGTCATGAGGACAGCTTTGTCCCGAGCTACGAAGATTGTGGCCAAGGCTGCGTGCTTGTGCGCTATGTCGTGGGACAGCTCATCGACGCTGTCGGTGACCTCGTCGATGGCGCTGATCACCCGCTGGACGAGCTGCTGCTGCTCGTCGTGCTCCGTGCACTCGGGCAGCAGTGAGAAGAGCGGCCACGCCGGCTCGATGCTGAGCAGGCCTGACACCGGGTTCTGGCGCAGCCACAACAGGCTGGGCACGGCCCGCCGTAGGGACAAGGCGGCAGCTTGCCTTAAAACCTTCGTGGCCGTCCCGCGCAGCCACACACGGGCGCTTACTCCCACGTCCCTCAGGAAGGCGTACAGGATGTCGTGCAGGTCCAGCTCAGCGGTGTGCGCCTTATGGCAGCTGGCGTAGAGGATGGACAGCTCGCGCAGGGAAACCGGTGTCTTGAAGGGGCTCTGGGATAAGGATGGATAGATGCATAACTTTATTGTCCAACAGATATAGGAATAATATGAAATATAGACACAACGTTAAAAAATATGAACCATAAAATTGTAAAGCTATGTATACCCATTGCGGGGGCTCGGTGGTCAAGACACTCGGTTACTGACCAAAGTAACGGAATTCAAACCTTCCAAAGGCAGCCGCGTTTCGATAGAGCGAAACGCAAAAGGCGTTCGTGTGGTTGGAAATTCCAGTGCACGATAAAGATCCCCTGGTTATAGAAATTATTCCACAGCTCTCCACTACGACACCTTTATCTCACTTCCATGTTCTTTCTTATCTTCCTTCCTTCCCGTACGTGTGGTTCAAGTGTCCAACGAGAAATTACAGATACTACACCTTTTCTTTCAAAACAAAATTTATTAAAGAAATATATACGAAGAGCAAGTTCGACCTTGCTCAACAACATCAAATCTAGCAAAGCGTTTTTTTCGGTCTAATAATTTTTGTTTCTTTTTTTTTTTTGCCCTGAGAACCTATTTCATTACCATTAATACAAAACTTCTGTATCAATATACTAACTGCTTTAAATACTTAACTTTCATTGCGTATGTTAATTTAGCGTTCATCTATCGAGGATCTCATGATAGTCGTTTTACTTTGGGACCCTGTCCTACGCTCGTGATCTTTTACTCCCAACATCAAAGCCAGGTTTTAAAGCTATAGCCATTAATGGCTGATTCCCGGGGATCGTGACCGTCCGTAACGCTTTCGTTACGGGGGAGGCGGTAGCTGGTAGCTGACATGGCCGAGCAATAACTGGACGTACGGCTTTATGACATCACTTTTGGCAGGAGCTGCCAACTAGGGCCTCTCCTTTCATATGGGATGAAGTTATCACAATCAGCCTGCCAAGACCATTGCATTCACGTTATCCCTACGACCCGCAGGCACGTTCATACAGCTATAGGTTAAAGCGGGGCTTTATATGTTGGCTGGTATCTTACGTTATCGCGTCATCGCGAAGTTGGGAGTGAAAACAGAGAGGAAGATATGTCGTAGGGAAGGGCTTCGGACCACCGCGGGACAGAGGCTTCCGCCTCATCAAAGTTTAGTAATCTAATGTGCCCCCTAGAAGTTTTAAGGCAAAAATCTTTAATGGCTCATCGTTGTCGTCAGCAAAAGTATCATGCTTTTGCAGCGTCTCTGATATTTTAAAAAATAAACTAATAAACCTTGTCTCCCACCGGGGCACCGTACCGCCATCCGTTGGATCCCCAGCCCAGCGCTTTACCACTGCGCCATGCCCCGGATCGTGAAACGTTTCATAACTCCCGTTGCCTAAAGTGAGAATGATAGCGGGATTCCGCGAGTGACAGATACTGCGCCTTTCATTTCCTGTAGTCGAATTATAGAACACAGGTGAACTTTGATGCGTTCAATGAAAGACTGGTTGTGTTCGACAACGGGCGCGCGATGTACCGTCACGACAGGTCAGTGCGTCACAAGGCGATTAATCATATACGAAGCTGACCCCACCGGGCGTCCAATCCAGGCATCCGTGCACCCTTTCCTTTGCCGCTTCTTCGAGCGGCGCACCACACAGCAAATAGAAGCAGACCTAGATGTCTAAGAGGCGTTAGTACAGCACGCATCAGCGGCGTTTGAAATTTATTTACAGGATAGAGAAGGTGGAGTATCTGTCACAGTTCTCCGCGTACATACGCACCATGCCATAAAGGAACGGAGGAATGTGAAGCAGTGGTCACCCGCTTTACTCGAAGCATCATTCATCGCCACATTCGCAACAAATGCGTAGCAGAATACGGCACTAAGGCTTTCGCCTTTCACCTCTTTAGTCGCCAAAGTGTCTCGTAATTTTATTTTTCAGTGAGCGGGATCCCTCCTTAATGC
This sequence comes from Amblyomma maculatum, assembly GCF_055883805.1. Taxonomy (NCBI): domain Eukaryota; kingdom Metazoa; phylum Arthropoda; class Arachnida; order Ixodida; family Ixodidae; genus Amblyomma; species Amblyomma maculatum. The sequence continues at coordinate 409,535,201 of NC_139344.1, read as the reverse complement.
TCTCTTTTACAGAGCAAATGAAGAGGTGACCACTCTTTGAGCCCGCAGATAGTGCCTGTACGTATAAGCCCATCGTGAATACGGGAACCGACGTGAACGTAGTTCTCTCTGGAATTGTTAAGGCAAATGCGCCCGTAAACGAAATTTCGTCTATAACCGTCCGTTGACGCCGAGAGATGGTCCGAGAAAGATGGCATCGCAACAGTCGTCGAACCACTCCTCTGGTGCTTCGTTTAATTGTACGGAGTAAGTATAACGGACATCCACGTGCAGCCAGTTCTCCCGAATTTCGTACTTAAAAATTGTGAAGCAATAAATCATCTTACGGCGTTCCAGATGAGGTCATGATTTCTCGTTACACATAACATATATTGGCTAGTGAAGTGCAAGACTAGTTTGTGGCAAGAATTCTAACCGACAACATGTAAACTCAAGATGTACCTCTGACAGCTCGCCTTCCCCGATATTTGTATCTGCATCGTACGTCATGAAGCACTGCGTTCAGTGTCAGACAATTATTCGTTTTGCATAGCATACGTCTCTTATTCAAGTTCTGAGGCTGTCTCGACACTGGGATCTTTATGTCGGACGGTCTTTGCTATATTGTGGTAGCTTACGACAGCATGTATGCTAATAATCGTGTGAAACAATACAGCCACAACTTAAAAGATCTGTAGTTAAGCGATTAGCAAAGTGCATATGTACGCGAATGTGCATCTGTAACGGGAGCTGGCAAATGGGAGTCGTTCCCGCTATTTCGTCATGCCCTTAAATGCGAAGCCTAATTTCCCCCGCTTTCATCCTTGTTTTCAACTTAACTGGCTGAGCATTAACCTTTAATGTATCTTAATGTTTTAATTTTCTTCCAGGTGTGCCCTACTCAAAACCGCAGCGGCGCTTTGTGCTCCAATCGATGCATGTATGAGTATAGGTATTCTCATTATGTTCAAGAGAGGTAGCAGAAGCGTCACCTTGCCTATAAATTAAATGAGCGATTTCACATATATTACATTAGTTTGCATCCTGGGGCGGCTGGCGCAATTTTTATTCCTCCTTTACACCGCCAGCACTCAAGCGTTTTCTTTATCATCTTTTCTCTTGAATACGTCTTACGCGATCCTTAAAAGGGAAAGAACACTGATCGTGTCCTGCTTGATAGAAGGTAGCATAATTGCAAGTGTATCGGGGCATGTTTAACGTTATTTGCACTGCTACAGCAAGTATTCCAGTCTGAAGCGACTAGGATTCACTCCAGCACAGCCCCACCTTGCCCACGGCGGCTGCGTGCAGAGTGGCGTTGAGGCGTACTAGGTTGCCAGCGTGCGTCTCGATGAGCAGGCTTCTGTTTTGCTCCGTCCCGCCGCACACGAAAGCACTGAGGCGGCGACATGGTGGCACATGGCCGTCCAAGCTCGCCGTGAGGCGCGCCATCTCGTGGACGCAGACCGCAGTCTCGCAGGGGGTGTCTTCTTCAGGAAACAGTACCTGTTCGGCAGGGGGCATGACGGCGCAGAAAAGATAATCATTTACTCGATCTGAAAGGTGGACTTTCTCAGGTAGTAATCAAGGTCAAGAACGAAGCGGCAACTGCCACTTTATACGGCCTGTCCAGAAAGTAATGAGACTAGTCTTGGCGTCGTGAACTTATGAGTGCGATTGGGGAACCGGTTTCGGGGGGGTGGGGTAACCTTCATTTGGCTTCGAACAGGCGAAGCGAGTGGACGGGCTTGAGCGTGCACCCTGTTTTTTAGCTGCGTCTAGGAAACTAGTAGTGACGTCGGCACAGCAATGCGCGGTGAAATTTTGCTGTGAACTGGGTAAGTTTACTGGGGGCAAACTAAAACACTCACGCAATCATTATCGGCGTCCGTAGCCGTTGTCGACGGGTGCCCATACCGGGCTGGACGTCTTCGAGCATGTCTGTAAATGCTTTGTGCCAATTAAACAGTCGTAGTCAGGGCCTTGAGCCTGACGAGTGCTTCGGTAGGGAACGTCCCTAGTTTACTGCAAAACTTCACCGCCTATCCCTATTCCGGCGTTTACTCCAGCTTCCACGACGCAGCCGAAACTGGGATAAATGCTCAAGCCCGTCCACTCAGGCATCCTTATTCAGAAGCTCCTTTATTGAATTGTATCCGATTAAAGAGCCTCCACAGATTCCGATATTTTTGCTGCTTTCTAATCTTTATTCGGCATTAGTTAGCTTCGACCGGAGGATGGGTAACGTGGCGCTTGTGTATTAATCAGGTAATACTGATTGCAGTGACAAATATTCCTTTGCATCTCTTTGAAACATACTCGGATGATTTGATACTTTGACACTGTCATCTATTTGAATGAGCTGGTCTACATGGTTATAGAAACACGTTACCTTGTGACACACGTACAGCTTATGTATATAAGAATAATGCGATTTAACTACTTTTTATTTGTTTCCTTAAGTGCTTAAATCCATTTCTTAAGCAGGCGGTATTTATTATTTATTGGTATGCAACGGCCGTTCCGGTAAAACGTGCATGGAAACACACAAAAGATAAAAAAGGTACAAAGTACAGCAGTTATTACAGTGCCGTTACTGTGTCAAACTTTGCCATTGCAGGGGACCGTATAAAGCCAGATAAAAGAAAAAATTACAAACAACCAAAGCTATTCATAGCCAGAATATGGCTAGCATTATCTTTTCCCAATAACGGGGCAGCCGCTGATGCTGCTGGCGGATTCAAACTGTGAGAGCGGGCTGCCTAATGCAGAAATCACCGTGTGACCTGCCGTCTAGTCTCCTCCTCCATTTACTTTAATTGATGGATGAGCGCGGCGCCCCTCTTTCTACTTCTCTACACCCTTGCCTGCCATTTTCTCCTCTTCCCCCCTCCCCCCCCTTTTTTTTTTCGTTTTCCCTGAAAGTTGAAAGGGATACTTTACGTTTTCTGTTTCTAACCAAGGCACTACATCTGTTCTTATCAAGTACGGTGAACTAGAATATACAGTGAAGCGAACGGCCGTAATTCCCTATGGCGCGCCTGTTCTGTTTTTGAGTTTGTCTGGAAAGGGAATCGGTAACTTGTATTGAGCCGCGTGTGCCCGGTGCATAAAAAGTCTGGGTTGTTCTTTTTGGCGTGCGAAACGGCAAGCGCTCAAGCAGTTTTGTAATCCATATATTTTCTGGCGGCGCTGCGATTGCACTCCGAAACAGGCGACGTTTCGGGGACACGCGGAGATCCCCGTTCACTACACTATATATTCTAGTTCTATGGATTCTACGTTTATAGCGGAGACGACCAACGTTATGTGAAGCTAATGGCTTAATGTGATCTTGTGGTCAGTGAACTTTAAAAACAAAAACTCGCAACTTCGCAAGTTTAACACAATACCAATGTATTTATATCTTTACACTTCTTTAAATGCAACGCCACTTCTGCAGTAGTCGAAGTAGAACAGATTTTTCTTCCTTGTCATACGAAAGAGCATAGTTTTCCGGCATGTATTACCCTGCCTAATTTTTCACTCCAGGAAAGGTCACTAAGCAGAGCATTTTGTAAATTTCCCTGCTCCGAAACACTAGGATTAAGAAAGGAAATTTAATCAATTACATAAATCGAGAAAAGCAGGACACCAAGCGCACTTTTCTTAGGGACATAGAGGTTACAAGGAGTGGCGAAGAACAAGAGCCGCCAATCTGCCCAAACTTCGACTTCTGCAGTTGGTTAATTAAACTTACTATTCTTCCCAACGTGATAACAAAGAGAAATGGGAGTCGTTTTTATTTGTGGTTGGCAACATCTGTCCTTGATGACAAAGAGGAAAGCCACAGGTGCGCTCTAACGTAACTGATCAGAAGGTAATGGCTGGCCTTTTCTTAGCTAGCAGCTAATTCCCATTACGGACCTCAGCTATCTGATATGCCCGCTGTAAATGTTCTATATTGAATAATATTGCGATACCTGAGATTTTAAGAGTAGTCAGTGCACTTCAGGCAAGCAAAGATGCAATACCCGACGCTGTCACAGTAAAAAGAAACAAAGATAACACGACATGTTAGATATATCCACCTATTGCACCTGTTACGGCACTCATGAAGAGGGGAACAAAGAGGGGGGGGAAGTAAACGTAGCGGAAGGCATATACGTTTCTGTGGAAAAGCAGATCAGTTGGAAGCAGCTAACACAAGCAAATTTCAGTCCTCAGTATTATCAACATATTTTTTGACAATATATATACCCTGTATGCACATAAAGTCATTCATAGCCGCAATGAAGGTCCTACATACTACAGGACTAGTCAGTAAGGCTATATAAGCATAGGTCAAACGAATTCGCGGTTTCTGTCCTAGCGCGAAAGATGAATAGAGCCCTCCATGACAATAAGAGTGATCTTCAGTTGCATACATAGACGTTTAAAAAAGGCGTTGGATAAAGGCAATCATGCAATCCTAGTAGATAAACTCTCTATGTATAGCGTGGAAAGAAAAGTCACAGCTTTTAAATAACTGCCTTCCAAACTTCATACAGCACGTTGCTATGGTAACGTGGTCACTGAGGTGCTCGTCGTGCTGAATGGGATATCACAAGTCTGCGTTGTAAGACAGCTTTCTTTCGCGTTGTACGTAAAGAACTTTCCACCACACCTAAAATGTTCTCAAGCATTAATGTATGCCGACGTAACACCTTCATTATTTATAGAGGACGCGCAGTAAACGAATTCTATAATAAATTATAAATAACGAATTTTCAGTTATTCTTAGGCGGTATCCAAACCACCATCTGTTAATCGACATCCAGAAAACCAAATACACTGTGTTCAGCCCAGAGGGAGGATTAAAGAACAAATTGTTCTTTATATCTAAATATTGAGTCTTTACCAAGATTAAGCTTCAAATATTTTGGTGCGCGCATTGATTCTGACGCGCCCTCGAAGAATCGAGTAAGGCAAGTTTGCTCAATGTTTTTATATGATTGCCATGCACTTTTGCGAAGATAGAAAGTTTCGAGCGTGCATTCTTTTGTTTTCTCATAAAATGTTCTTAATTCTGTACAAATCGAAGGTGTTCGTCTTTGCGTGGTGCAGTTAGATTGTATGGTATTGTGATGTACCCGAAAGTAACCCCTGGCTCAATACCATTGTGAATGACTGTATTGTAAACAAACTTAGCGCTTCAAAAAAAAAAAAAAAAAACAATTCGCAGGGCTGTTTGGTTCATGGCACGCACATAGTCGTTGGTTCAGCATACAGCGTCCGCGTGTGTCTGCGCTTTTCAACGTGGTAAATGCCTAGTTACCCGGTATATCTGGTAATGGCGCAGTGAGCGAAAAATGCAGGGCATGCCTCTGACAGGTGGCCGGTAACATGGGCGGTGCACAGACTGGTGCTCCGGTAGCGTGACGTGGCGATAACACATTAAATAACCGAGTGGACAAGTATTTCCAACTCGTGCTTTGTCATTGAGATGGGCGGATGACATTGGAATGCAGCTATCCAGGGACCTCGGATCCCTAGTCGGTCAGGCTGCCCTCAAACCATGCAGACACGTTCACATGGCCTCGTTAAAGAGGGACTTTATATCTACGTCAGGCGGTATTTATTATATGGTCGAGTAATTTACTAATCAACGCTGATGAGCATATGTAGGATAATAGAGGCACCGATTAAAATAGTAGGGAAGTGCACGTGAACATGGATCTGCATGGCTAAATGCGAACCGTTATTGTTTTAGCGTCATAACTCTAGAAGCAGGCATTAAGCGTCGCGCGCAGTGCTTTCCTATATCCTCTTCATCCTTTCATCTCTCTCGTATTCGCACGAGGCAGCCTTGATGGCCCGTTTTGTGCTAGTCGATAGACCCATGCACGTTCTTCATCATTCGTATAGGCGCTTACACATGCAGATACCCACGTGCTAACATCTGCTCACAGCACGCTCAATAGGAGAAAGTTATTGTCTCTGCAAAGAGGACCATGCATTGTGTGCTCTCCAACAGGAAGCTTTATCGGCGTCGGAACCAAAGTGAGCAACGCCTTCAGATAAACACAGCATAACACAGCTCAGAACGGCGCGAACTCTAGCCCCAGACTTATGCGTAGGCAGCGACCAGCGACGCCTATCACTAGCTGTTTTTTTTTTTGTTTCCTTCCTTTTCAACAAAGCTTGCATATTCATCGCTTCCCTAATGAAGTTTGTAGTATGTATGTCTCCAAAACTTCAGCCTGAGCAGCAGTGCTTAGCGCGGCCCTCAGTTCTGGGGAAGCGGTCAGCAGCAGTCGGACAATGCAGACTTCACGACTTCGACGCCTTGCCTTATTCTAACGCACACAATTAAGGATGGGTACACTTGTCTAGAATATTCTAGCTATGCTCTACGGAGGATAGGAGGCGAAAGCGGTTTGTGAAGAAGAAGAAACTCAATTTCGGAGATTACACTTGCATTCGAGTGTAACCAGAAAATTACAAGAACGATAGAGGCTCATGCATTTGTTATTAGCAAAGAAGCTGAACTAAAATTTCGCTTCCCTTGTGCTAAAAAGGGAAGCTAACTTCTGTACACTAATAAGGCAGTGGTGCTCGAAACAATCCACTGCCCTAAAGATTGCGGTTTTCTCAAGCCCCCACCGTTTTTGTATGACCTATGAACGCCTGCCGCTAGCTTACCTGGTAGGCGAGCGTCAGAGCTGTGGCCGTCGCTGCTGACATCAGGGCTGCGCTCGCCAGCCAGCTCCAAGCGCACATCCCACGCCGCGATGAGGCCCAGCCAGAGACGCTCTCCGAGCCGGACTGCGTTGGAGCCGTTTCCATCCACAATTCAGCGCACTCGCCATCACTGCCTACTGGTTCCGTCACCATGGGCGCATCGTCCTTGGAACCTGCTACAAGGAACGCGCCGGACAATGCAGTCGCGCTCATTTTACTTTGGACCGCACTACTCGGAATGCACTGCCCGCTCCGAACAGGAGAGTTGTGACCCGTGCAAAATTCACTTCAAAGTTGGTCACCGGCCTTTACTGTTCTTTTTTTTTTTTTGCATTCGTGATAACCTGGTTCAGTGGCGCGCGCCATACTGACTAACCTATACCTAACTGCAAGGTGACCGATCAGAAGTGTCGGAACACAAACAAGCTCCTGCATGTGCATATTACCGCCGCTGAAACGTTGAATGTATCGCTCTAGAAGAAATTGTGGGGTCATTAAAGCACAGCCTTTAATGGTACGACTCGATAGCGTTAATTGCGGCTGTCAGCGGGTCATCTTGAGGACCCTCGTTTGCATACCTGCACTTTGATACTCTCTTAATCAATTTGTGCCACATATTCATTAAAATACATTCGTAAGGTGCCCATTTTCGAGAGTAACGTCTTTTACTTAACGATCAAAGGTCCTGGAATGCATCCGCCGCGGCCGCGGGCACACCTTGCATTTAAAGGCATTCACTCATGTCATGATGTCAGCAAGAAAGACGACAAAACTAAAAACATCCAACCCTTGTACTTCTATTTGCTTCTGATTTCTGATCTGATGAATGGTGATTACGACTAGTTCTTGACACGAACTAACGTTCATTCTGAGCGCACGTGTGTTCTATATAACACCGTTTATATTCATGGGCGGTAAGCTTTTGACTTCCCTCGTCAAGCAGCGTTCTCATTTGCCATGTGGAACGGGTGCGCATTAGTTACCAGTCGGGCCTGCACTGGCTTTTTCTGTGTTACCATGCGACCAGTGCAACCTAGCATTCGCTTGAACAGGTGTGAGGCCGAAATGTAAATTTATACGGCCAGCTCAGTTCACAAGAAGTTAGCTTGACTAGCTGCCAAATCCAGTGGCCAGATGATCGCTGCTAGGAAGGGTAGCCAGCGCAAACGTATGGTGGAAGGAAACTGATGTCAGCTTTGGGTACCATCAAACAAAAATTTAGACACCTGTATTTGCTATGATTACTGAACAGTTGCGCGATACGATGATTTTTACTGCTGATGTATTATTTAGTACATCCAGTTAGTGATGTTGCCACTGCAGTAGCATATGCTCGCAACAAGGATGGTGGTGGTGGCGGCTCGCCACCAGGACTTGTTTCTGTGTCTTTGCCTCAGGGCGGCACCAGGCCGGCGTCAGGATTAATCCACCTCTGCATTCAACTAAAACACAGCTACTTACTATACTTCGTGTTCCCCTGGTGGCAGCCTTCATTTCTTATTTCGGAATCACACTAGCGCAATTGCAGATCTCGCATGGCGAATTCTCAACGTGGTGATCTCGTCGTTCTCTGCAGCATCATTAGTGGTGTGCAGCTAACGACGGAGGAAAATGCTTTTATTGACACAACCGCCATCCGCAGCACTCGCCTAAAGCTTCACGATCCCGTAACAACGCTCAAATGAACTTCGCGCTATTTATGAACGGCATGCTGGTTTTGTCACCGCAAGCCGAAAATATGTTTATGTTTCAAGTAGATCATAATTAAAATGCTACTTAGACCACAGTGAGCGTTCCGTAACGGCTTCATTTTGTTTCACTGTAACCCAAATGGTTATTGTAGCAAACGTGCCACTGTGTTTCAGGCTGCACCAAACCCTTGAAATCAGCTGAATGATTGCGCACACGAAAATAACACAATGAGGTTTAGAAAGAGAACGTTGGTAGTTATGCATCAAGGTATCTGGCACCCTAGGAAATATCATCGGACGTTATCGAATAAACAGTGCAATTTGTAGAATACAGGTTGAATGTACTTACGAGGCAAAACAGCCGCAGCTGCTGACTCACCTGTTGAGGAATGGCAGCCGTGCATAGCGAGTCGTTTTGATAGATTGGCAAAAAAAGGGCTCGGGCACTTCCAGTCCGCTTGCTTCTTCTACTTCTTCTTGGACAGTTGAAACATGGTACATACCTTCGTGGAGGGCATGGCCAAGGTTTAGTGGAATATACGTAGAAATTTACACTGGCGATCAAAAATATTAGCGTCAAACGTGAAAAATATAGCGATTGAAAACGAAAGAAAAGCATTTAAAATGCTATAACAGATACCATTTTGGATAACAAACAGAACTCGAAGAAATTTAAGAGTTAGAAATCAACCTACCAGTTGTAATTATGTCATGATGCAGAATCCCACAAATTGAACCCAATGCAAATTCATTTGCGCTCGCACCGAACGACAGTAACACTAGTAGAGGCCTAACCTGGGGAGAGGGACTTCTAGGTAGATCTTTCTCTGAAGTGCGAACTTCTGGTAGGAGACAAGAAATGCTCTTTATATTCAACTTCCTCGCATAAGTCACACTGCTTGGTCGGTGTCCACCCACGTCTGCAAGGATATAAATCCAAACTGGGAATCCTGCACCACAGCAGCGTCACTTATGCCTCATGCAGCCTGGTTTTATGGGAACGGACGTTCCAATACGTTCAAAAAGACATATTGTAGTGATCACGATGTCTGGCTGATATGTTGGGGATCCACTGAAACGTGGAAATCACCAGCAGACTGAAGTTAGGGGTGAGATATGTCACTGACAAATTAAGAGCCGATCTTGGTAAGAAATCAGTCATGACATTTGAATGAATACCTGCATGGCCAGGGACCCAGACAAAAACAGACCTGTTTCAAAGTGCATGGAACGAAAAATCGAAGGAAGCAGCCCAAATAATCTTCCTGTGAAGTTTTCTTCGAGGCTAAAACTGGCAATCAGCGAGGTTTACAATGTGGAATAAATGAAACGGAATTTTGTGCAGGACTAATCCAAGAGCCAAAAACTTCTTCAAAGAGTATAAAAATATAATCCAGGAAGCTAACAGAATAGCTCCATGCCGAATCCTGCGAAAAGATGCAACTGTCGAATGGTATCTGCAGTTGAAGTAATGGGTCAAAGTGGTGCGAGCGTGCCGTCCAGCTTCCAGGCGTAGACCATGATTGTCTAGTTACGTTTTGTGCGAGTAGTCAAATGTGCCTTGCTGCGTCGGCTCCTTCTCTACAGGCCGGGGAGCGCCTTCTCTCTTTCCGTGATATTCTCTTATACTACCGGGACAAACGAAGGTAATATACACCCCCAGTCCGCTCTCTAACCATAGCGCAGGCGGTACACTGGCGAAGCTTGCAGACTCGGACTGCTCCATACCCTACACTTCTACATGCCCGATACCCAGACTAGTTTTCCTCATGCAGACTCTGCGGCAAACCAGGACACTTCATACACATCCTTCTTACATGCCCCACCTTTCCTCATCCCCCATCACCGAACGTCGCAGAGTCCTACTGGAAGTCTCTCATGAAGAGCACTTCAAGTCAAGAACAACGGAATATTATCTCCAGTGCTATAAGGAGGATTGCTCTTCAAGGACTTTCTTTTGCTTTATAAGGGTATCTCCCACATAGTAAGGGAGCACCCAATGCAGGGGGCTTCGCCCCCACTGTTCGTTCAATGGCAATAAAATGTTTCTACCTGGCTAGGAGTGGCGTTTACAAACGTCCATTCCCATCTCATTGCAATGACAAACTCTCCAATGTGTGAGCAGTACGGGTGCGATGAAACGATTGCGCACATACTTTGTGACTGCCCTCAGTTTGAGCGAGTGCATGCCTTCCTGGCTGCTACACTCCGCCGCTTGGACTGTCGCTCTCTTACAAAAGCTAAGATTCTGTGCTCTTGGACTACACATTCGTCATAAAGAAAGACCGTGAAAACACTAAAGTTGTGAAAGGACCCGTGGTTGAGTACTAGACTAAGGGTACGCCCTCTACCCCCTTTCACTATAGAGATCTGAACATGTGACAAACCTCTTTCCTTGTCGCTTTTTGTTTTCCATTTTCTCCCTTTGTTCTCCTCCCCCCGTGTGGGGCAGCCTACTGGGCATCTCCTAGTTAACCTCCCTGCGTTTCCATTCTTCTATTTCTCTTTCCTTCTCTCTGAAAAGCAGCCGCCGCGGCCGAGATTCGATCCCGCATCCTCGGGCACAGAATTAGACCACCCTAACCACTGCACCACGACAGCGGGGCGCATCGTTTCATGTCTTGGAATTATATTAAATATATGCGCGCACATACTAAGCTAGCAAATCCATATAAGTATCACGAGAGGGTTTGCCTCTTACAGAAACGCCGAATTTTACATTAATAACCCCGTCTACAGCCCCCGCATTTCAGAAAGATGAAAATTTTCAAAATGCAGCGCAACCTCTGGACAACGAATAAACCGGATTAATCTTCAACGTTATTTGAATGCTTTAGAAAAAGAAGACACTGATGTATTCAATATGTCTTCTTCAGTTTTATACAAAAATTTCGAGAGCACTGTGGAATCTATGCCACAGAAATGCTAAAGCCAAAGCATTACTGGTGCGCATGGTGCATCAAGTTTGCTCTCTTCATTATTACCAACTAAATGCAATAAATAAATAAATAAATAAATAAATAAATAAATAAATAAATAAATAAATAAATAAATAAATAAATAAATAAATAAATAAATAAATAAATAAATAAATAAATAAATAAATAAATAAATAAATAAATAAATAAATATTGTGCTGCACTTAGTGGACATTGTTTCTTCATGAGTGGCTATTGAGAAAACAATTAGCTGTGTGCTGCTTGCCCATTTGAGCGGTAAATGGCTCGTTCTGCGCGAAACTGCAGTGGTTTAACGTCGCTAAAAGTAGTATAACGCGCGAAAGCACTAGAGTTAGGTGCGGAGGAAGTTAAGGGCAGACATGGTGTCGGCTGATGCGGGGCAGTGACTGCGGCGCCCATTTCGTGCTTCAGGTACAGTGTCAATCATACTCAGTGGGAACCCGGCTCCGCGTGGCTGCGCATGCGCGGAGCATCACTACAGCCAAGCCTCTAGCAAAATCACGCCAAATGGTGGACTGTATGAAGCAGTACTTCAAGGCCTCCATAATCATGCGCGCCATTCAGTATTAGTTCGCAACCTGTTTATTTGCTATGATGCGTAGCACGTGCCTGACCACGGGGAGCCGTGTTCACGCTAAGTGTGATTGACACTGTACACCGTGTAAAACATCTCGCTTTGCAGCTTGGTGTTGTAAAGAAAAGCGCCGTCGTTGTCAACTACATGGTCATTAAGTTCGAGTGCGACGTAACAAAATAATGTGCATGACATGCTGTGGTAGAGCGCGCAGCTCGAATTTGGCACCGTGGCCATTGAGGTATGTCAGCAGCGCATGTCGCTTCTGCACATAGCCTCCTGTCCTTTCTGTGCACTCATTTTCAGTTTTGCGCTGAAACAGCGCCAAATTTTTCTCGTTGCGGGGCTATAAAATTTAGTTTTTGGTCATTATTTATTATTTAATATATTTATTTCAAAGCTGATATAACAGCGTCTTTTCCAGGCCTCAATCTCCTCGTTGGCACTAGCAACCGGAATGCGTTAACTGAAGGGTCAGTAAGATAGTTTCAGTTAACCAGATGTAAAATTAGAGTGTTATGAAGGAAATTTCGTCCGCGAAGGTTGAGAGTTTGCTCGTGCAAATACTTTTTAAATCCTTTTCGAAAGGCGTTTCTGAAAGCGTTAGCTTAAACATGCATGGACAATGATTTAAGCAGTTTGCGCGGCACCACACATTTAAAGCGAGAGCCTGAAAATCTCGCTTCACCGAGATTCCGCTAGATTGCGCGAGATGTGTCCACCAGACGTCGCATTAAAAACGAAATAAGATAGAAATAAGGAGAAGAAGAAAGGAAGAAAATAAAAAAAAAAAAGAAAAAATAACATTTACACAAACACGCAATATTGAGGTAGAAGAAAAGCATTAAGTTCTTAGGAAAAGCTAAGTGCAATACTTGTATTTTTTTTACCAGCATTTTTTGTAAGTCTGAAAAAAATATATATTTAGAAGTGGTTTGTTAACCACTTCTTTGTTTATTAATATCCGTGATGAGCCGCAATTTGTGTTCTCAGGTAGCCAAAACACTGTTTCCTCGATGGATTGTGAAAAAAAAAAAAAGTTTATTTGCGCCATAGTTTTCGTATGAATACTTTTGAGTGAATCTGACATTGCCGCATGCCACAGCTGGGACGTCTTTGAAAGAATTACCGAAGGGTGGGAAGCCCGTTGATGACGCATTTAATAAAATGGGTCAGAACTACCCGTTCAGCTCCTGCGAGCTTGTAACGCCACCGAGGCCAATGACAGTATGAAACTTTCGCGTTTGAGCTTTTTTATTTTGTTTTTATGTCACACCATCAGGCAGAGACATCATCCTCGGTTAGCTGTGCCGGCACTGATTGCCAGCTCACAGAGATAAGGCATCGAACGTGGTGTCAAGTTCAGCTTCCACTGCACTGCTGCCGCGCTATCGTATTTCGCGCAGTTTTTATCAGCGGCTGACAGCAACTTCTCACCTCTCTCTTTTCGAATGCAAACTACAGCCACATAGGCGAGAACCGCTCAAGCTCAAGTAGGACGCTTCGCCCTTTAGTGCCCGGTGGTTCATTTGAAGCCCGGACTCAACCAAAAGACAGCGTGCTGTCGCCGAAATTTCGCACCGTGAATTCTAAGCCCGTTTTCGCGCAAGTGACCGAATTCTTCTCCTTGGCATTTTGGCGAGGCTAGGCCGCTTTGGAGAAGATGAACGGCGACATTTTGACTACATCTTTTCCAGTATTACTGGCCTTAGTCTTCAGTGACAAGCATGGAGGCGAGCAAACACTGACGCTGGGACTCTTTCCTGAGTTTAAGCACTACAATGTCAGCCTGTGGGAGCCTCAAGAAAACAAGTGCGGCGAGGATTCACGGCTAGTCAGCTGGCAGCACATCTACGCCGAGGTAAATAACCATCATTCGCACAGTGCCGGCTGAAAACGTTGAACTTTCAGAATCCTAGTTCTGATGCATCATCTGTGATATTTGTTCGCCGCGGGAACTATTTGGGCATGCAGAGAAAAAAGGGACGCAGGTGGGATACCACTATCTGAGCATATCGCAAACACACTTACATTTGTTAGTTTGAAACTTTAACCGGATTTCCAGAAAGCTGATATAGTATTGCCAATTCGCCGCAGAATTACTACGGCTTCCGGTTCTGCCTGCTGTTGAAGTGAATCGGGTTGAATTTTTTATCTCACAGTCGGCTTGATAATGTTCAACAGCCTCGGGAAGGAGCAACACTTTACGAAGCACTGGAAGAAGTAGGCGAATATGTTTACATAGGACTGGTAGTAACCGCAGATCCGGACCATGAAAAGGAAATAACAAGGAGAATAAGATTGAGATAGAGCGCATTTGGCAAGCACTCGCAGATTATGACTAGCAGCTTACCGGTATCGCTCAAGAGGAAAATATACAACTGTTGCATCTTACCTGTACTCACCTACGGGGCTGAAACGTGAGGGCTAACGAAGATGTTTCTTTGAGATGAGGACAACGCAGCGGGCTATTGAACAAAAATGGTAGGGGTGACGTTAAGAGATAGGAAGCGTGCAGTGTGGGTCAGAGAAATAACTCAAGTTACTGACATTCTAGTGGAAATGAAGAAAAAATTGCTCACGATTACGTTACTTCCTAATGCGAAATTAGAGCGCAGCTCATCAGTTGTTTCACCTTTTCGATAGAATAAGGCAGAGATTTCGAGGAAGACACGTATGTACAATTGCAGACAACGTTTTTTAATTTTTCACGTATATTCCTTCAAAAAAAAAAAAAAAAAAAACACTCCACTAACACTTTTCAGCTTTCATGAAAGAAGCTTTGTGGTCGGAGGAATGAAGAGAGCAATTGAGTTATCGGGAGGTTGCGGGAGGTAGCGTCTGAGCTCATAGGGACGTTGCGCAACGAACAGATAGCAGCGACTGACTGACGCCGCTAGCGGTTGAAGTGAGTGAGAACGGGATGCACGCACCGTGATCCGCTAAAAGCGAGGCGGCGTTTCGGCAACCGGAGAGCACCCTCGCCGCCAAGCAGGAAGAGGGGGGACCCTCTCCTCCTCTTTCTGCATGGCGGTGACGGTGTTCTACGCCGTCACGTTGTCTTGACTCGCTAGCGGCGTCAGCGGCATCAGTCAGTCGCTGCTTAGCGACCCCCCCCCCCCCCCTGTTCTCGTGTTCTCTGGTTGCTGCGCGCGCTGCTGCCCCCATCGTTCGCCGCTTAGTGTAACACCCTCCCCCCCCCCCCCCCCTCCACCCTCCTCTTGCGAGGCTCCGGTTGCCGAAGCACCGGCTCGAACTGGGGGGCGGAGCTGGTTACAAGGCCGGCACGGCTGACGCCGACGCGAATCCCAGGAACGGGCGCCAAAGTGCTGCGCTCAAAGAAATTAGCATGGGCAGGACATGTAGCATGAAGCGAGGATAACCGATGGTCGCTTAGAGCAACAAATTGGATTACAAGGGAAGGAAAGCGTAGCAGTGTAATAGAAAGGAACAAAGAAAGGAAGAAAGAAAGAAAGAAAGAAAGAAAGAAAGAAGGAAAGATAGAAAGAAGGAGAGAGAAAGTTAGGTGGGCGGATGAGGTTAAGAAGTTCGCGGGGGTTAAGTGGATGCCGCTAGCACAGGATCTGGTTTATTGGAGGAATATGGGAGAGACCTTTGCCCTGAAGTGGGTATAGTCAGGCGGGTGATGATAATGATGATGATGTGGAGCAAGATGCGCCGAGAGTTTTCTGGAATGATTGCAGCCACGCCTGAATGCTTTTCCCCGTTCCCGATCCTTCTATAGTTGCCTTCGGTGGCCCTATCGCAATGTTTCCTTGTTGTGTTTTTTAGTACGGTGCTGCTGATAGTCGCGGGCATTCTGCAGTTTGACGACCAGCGAGCACGCTTGGCGCTTGTAATGTCTCATTTCAGTGCAGCGTCAGTCTGTTCGTTTGTCGCCTATACGGCCTCGTCACCAACACATGACAATAAAAACCTCTCTTGTACCCCACCCTATGTTCCTACCCTCCACTGTGGCTCAGTGGTTTTAGCGGTCTGCAGCTGATCCCGAAGTCCTGGATCTATCCCGACAACGGCGACAGCATTCTAATAGAGGCAATATGCGTAAATGTGCATGCGGTAGCAGATATGTTCATCAGCACCAGGTGGTAAATTAATGTACAGCCCAACATTACGGCGCCCCTCAATATCCATGCGTTACTTCCGGACGCTAAATCCTGCAAACCAGAGTGTACATTGTTGTGGTCGAATAAATGCAATGGTTATGGAGGTTAGCTGATGTCAGCATCATATTCGTAACCTTTCTACCCAGTGATGCTACGTATTGGACCTTCTCAGTGGCACGCTTCATTACGGAGAGGTAATTTGCACACGATGGTTTATTCTCTACACGATGTAATACCTGCTCGTTCGCGGCGCGCGCGCGCACGCGCACACACACACAAACACACACACACACACACACACACACACACACACACACACACACACACACACACACACACACACACACACACACACACACACACACACACACACACACACACACACACACACACACACACACACACACACACACACACACACACACACACACACACACACACACACACACACACACACACACACACACACACACACACACACACACACACACACACACACACACACACACACACACACACACACACACACACACACACACACACACACACACACACACACACACACACACACACACACACACACACACACACACACACACACACACACACACACACACACACACACACACACACACACACACACACACACACACACACACACACACACACACACACACACACACACACACACACACACACACACACACACACACACACACACACACACACACACACACACACACACACACACACACACACACACACACACACACACACACACACACACACACACACACACACACACACACACACACACACACACACACACACACACACACACACACACACACACACACACACACACACACACACACACACACACACACACACACACACACACACACACACACACACACACACACACACACACACACAGACAGACAGACAGACAGACAGACAGACAGACAGACAGACAGACAGACAGACAGACAGACAGACAGACAGACAGACAGACAGACAGACAGACAGACAGACATACATACAGAGACAGACAGAGACAGACAGACAGAAAGCCCTTCCCATGATTGAAACAATAAGTCGATGTCACGTGATTATTGTATTTGCTAGCTTTAAGAGTACGTTTGAGAGCCGCATTCATCTCTGCGTGTGCCTCTTTCTAGTTTAAATACGGTTCTTGCCCTGCATGTAGCTATGTGAAATTTGAAGGATATATGTTTAAGGGATATAGATCTGGCGCTGCTTCGAAGCTCCATGATGGTAGAAAGAGATAAAATGAAGAAAGACTTGAAGAAAACTCGCCATGGTCTATATGAAAGTGACGTTTGCTTTGATGAGAAAACGGTATTTAGAGAAGCCGTTACAACAGCTGGGTCTTAATGTGAGCAGCCAAATTTTATTATCGTTCGGTGCCACCATGCTTGGGTACAGCCACAGGCCTGTTTTTAACGCCATTCAAAACTTCTTAATAGAAACAAAACGTCTACCTTGCTAATATGCTTTGAAGTTTTAACCTGTACATATAAATCTTACTATTCTCCTACTGCGTGCGTTAGTATTTACTCTTTTTTATTTTGGTTTTTCATATTTACATTTCCTTATCTATTCCCTAGCATTTATTTTTATTTATTTTTACGATGTAGTTATACATCTCAAAATCTGATATCTCTGCACCCCAATTCTTGGCCGATCCCCCTGTGTGGGTATGTGCCATCAAATTAGAGGAGAACAACGACAACAACGTTTGATTTTTCTCCAACCAATTCATCTCTCTCATATTTTTTCTTGCAGTCGTCTGTCGCTCTCCGGTATGACGGGCTACGTAAAGGACGGTACTGTGTCACGGTGAGTGTCTTTGGAAGCGCCATCGCTTAGAACTGTTAACACGTAATTCAAACGCTACTCGCGTTGCTGGAGAATTTTGGAAAACGCGTCACAAGCCGTAGAGCCCCAAAAAGTTTGGGCATCGAAATGAGAGTGCGCAGAACATGTGGCACACCCCAGTCTTGAGTTCACTTTAACCTCGAACCCAATTTTCCGAAATATACCCGCCGATGTGGCTCAGTGGTTACGGCACCAAGGTTGCGGGATCGAATCTCGGCCCGGCCGCTTTTAGATGCAAGCGAGAATCAAGGCTCCCGTGTGCTGTGCGACGTCAGTGTACGTCAAAGAATCCCAGGTGGTCGAAATTTCCGGAGTCCTCCGCTACGGCGCCTCTCGTAGCCAGAATCGCTTTGGGAAGTTAAACTCCACAAACCAAAACCAAACTAGCATGCCCCAAAGCCGTCTTTTGGGTTCAGCAACATGGCCGCTTCTGGCAAAGCGGGGCCGCTCTCCTATGCATCGATTCGTCGTTTCCGCTGCACTGTGTCTTGCCGTCATGGCAAACATGACGGCAATCAGAAGCTTACAGGTTACTTCACATTTAGGGGCGAACTGGGAGGTCATTACCGCTGCGCTTTGCGAATCGCTGCCACCGACAATCGGCACCATCAACTGCGACTGCGCAAAGAGCAACGGTTGACTGCTTTTCAGCGTATGCGCCTGGTGCGACTCATTCTCGTCGGCTCTCGGCAGCAGCACTTGACAAAGTGAGGCGACCATGCGCTTCCAGTTGTCCTCTGAGTGTGAAACCGCCTTTACGAACCTTTTTCTTGTCTGAAGATGCGTGCACCAGCAAATTGTAGCGATAAAAGGGCCAGATTTTTCGATTGCTTCCGGATCAATGGGCGGCTAGGCTTAGCGAATCCACACCTTTTAGTTGCCATGGGGACAAGACATTAAAAAGCGCAAGCAGTTCAATTGTTTTTTTTTTGTATTTCACAAGCATGAAGTGGTCGCGTTTTGTTAATAGTGCTCAGTTTATTACAAACTGCGAATAAATTCACGGATAACAAAGTTTTCGTTAAACTTAATTAGAGGTTAAATTTTCAGACGCTGTGATGCTGGATGCGAACAAATGTGCTTGCTCCTCGCGCACGACAAAAAAATAGTGCCCCTGTGGAATGCGAGGCGGGAATGATAGTTTCTGAGAAAGCGTCAGCAGCCGCAGCCCACTCGCTCATCCACCTTACCACGAAGGGTGAAATAAATATATGTTAAAAGAAGTGACTCTTTGAGCTTTGCGTTATTGTTGCCCTCAGAATTGTTCTGTTATAATAATTGTAGTTTTTAGTGAAGAGATCGATTCTAATATTTTATAAATTTAAAAGTATTTTTTAAGTTCAGCGTAATGGTGCTGCATTGATTGAACGCTAGCGTAGCTCTGCTGCGCAGGGAAAATCCACATTCTAAAACTCCTCGGTTGACTCGTACGTTGTACTATAAGGCGCGCAAGTTCCTGGAATCAGTGCAGCCCTAGGATCCTTTATTCTGAAACATTCTACTCTTCAAAAGCTCGAGCGGGATGCTTTGGAACTGCTTCCGCTTTGCAAAAACTTTATTTATTTCTAACTGTCACCTTTTAATACAGCTGTTTGCTGGCAGTTATAAATATATGACTATTATGCGCTGAAAACAGTATATTGCATGCTTAGATTTAAAAACTCTTTAGTACGTTTACTTTTCCTTATTGATCTACTTTATAGCTAAATCACACAGCATTTGTTTTTGAAAAATATGAACGATCCGATCACGCCTATTTTTGTTCTCTTGCATCGTGTGGCCTTACAGAGACAAAATTTCAGATAGCGCTGCGAAAACCAAGAACAATTTTTCTTTCATTAGGCACTAGGCTGCTCAGATAAAATCAGCAGATAAATAGCAAAAATACTTATGTAGACGACATCTCATACCCTCATGCCAAAGTAAGCTGTGCAGTCGCCTCCGATATTTTAACGCGCGGTTTTTCTGCACCCTGATTCCCCAGTGCCTGCGTAACTGCCCGGTTTTCGATTAAGTGCAGCAGTGAATCCGCTTCGATACACAATGATGGGCACCTTAAACGCAATAGACGTGGAATTGCGTTTTGTTTTTCTTTATTGTTGTGCCAGCGCAAAAACAGCGCCCACTTGCAAAATCGTCTTCCCTAAGGCGTCGCTGGCGGAGCACTCTTGCCTGGCTCTCTTATGAAAACGCACTAGCTGGCATAGAGAAAATTCAAAATTTCAGCCAATAGAAAATTGTGAAAAAAAAAAGGTGTTTAAGCTAATGTATGCCAAGGGTTAAAAAAAAATAGAACATGTGAGGTAGGCCACAAATACCGCGCGCATAAAGCTGCCAGCCATCTGGTGCACCATGCTTTTATTCCGAAATGAATTGCTTTGTAATTAAGATAAATTTCTAATTTACTAATTAT
This sequence comes from Amblyomma maculatum, assembly GCF_055883805.1. NCBI lineage: Eukaryota > Metazoa > Arthropoda > Arachnida > Ixodida > Ixodidae > Amblyomma > Amblyomma maculatum. Next base: position 409,514,853 of record NC_139344.1, on the reverse strand, counting down.
TTCCTTTAGACAGTAAATGTGACTTGCAAAGTCGTAGAGCACCCTCTGAAAATCCCCATTTAATTAATTTCCGTCATAGAAAGCCTCCCCTGTATCGTTTTTTCAAGGTTAATAGAAAGCCCGCGAAATAAAAAAAAAATCACGTGACTAACGAATTCGCGCTCCACGATTGTGGTGCTCTCAGTCGTAGTTTGAGTGAACGAAATTAGCCGCGGCTGTGACTTCACAGCCCAGTTCCAGCGCTAGGCTGATATGTTGGCAATGGTTGCAGCGTACGCGGTGAGCTCGCTTCAACTTCCACCGTCACGTGCGCCGATTGCCTGAAGTGGACGAAGAAATCAACGCAGACCTATCGTCCATGAAGCCATGAGGGTGCCGTAAAATGTTAGCGTTTGTTTGCATAAGCGTTCTAAATCTGAGTTTCGATTAGCTTGTCCAGGGCTCCAGTGCACCCCGTCTGGGCTGGTTGCGCAGTCTTGATGAAAAAGGGGTTCTGGCAGTACTGAGCCTCCTTCCTAATGATTTTATTTGGCCTTGAGGGCTCCACAGAGCAAATATTCTTCAGTGTGTTTCATCCCTCAGATATGGATATAAATATGGGGTCTCCTTGCTGGTAATTTTGCTTCCTCGTGACAAACACTGCAAGACTATGACCGGGCACAGCGTAGTGAAGATAAGCCTAAACAAAGTATAGAAAAAACCTAACAGAACTTTTGCTTTCCTGCTTTTCAGGCTGACCCAGTGACAACCAATTGTTTTCCTGCGGAATTTTGCCACAGGTTGTCAACATCGACATTTTACATCAAGTGTATGTTGTCATTTTATGTACCTTACTAGAATAATGGTTCTAAAATTTCGGAGCCAAGCGTTTTTTATTGCTGTCCACGCGAAGAGGGATGAAAAAACTAACATGGAGCGTAAAACTAATATTAATCTAAATGTATACGCATAGCAGCACTATGCGGTTTTCCCAAAGGCGCTCAGCAATTTTTAAAATTTTTAGTAATACACATTTTAGATGCTTTTATGGTAAGGAAATCGTGCCGTGGCCCACATTATTCTCCAATTCTCTGGAATATATAGAGTGAAGTGTCCAGATCGGATCAATCACGTCGACTAGAGGCTAGTGGCGTTGCCCAACCGGAATTCAGATGAGGAAGGCAGAAGTGGCAATTGTACGTTTCGATGTGCCTTCATTGCTTGCATGTCGCCGTCTCTAATCCATTTCCGAGAAAATAGGTAACCACCAGCCATATAACTGGCAAATATGTTGGGTTTGGTCAAAATGTTAGGGGAATTTCCAAAGGTGGAGTAGATTTTTAATAAGGGAGTAATTATTCAATGACATCCACCCAAGCGCGGTCATACGGCTACAAAGAAAAGCTATACAGCTTTCTTAGAAACTTGGTAGTTAAAGAAGAAATTGTGTTGATCCGGGGATCGAATCTGGGTCCGCCGCATTTCTGGGACAGTCGCTCTACAAACTGAGCTAACCGGGACCGTCAGCAGAAGAGATGGTAGGGCGAGAGCGAATTGTTCAATAACTCGAAGTGGATATAGTGTTGGTCGAAATTTTAGGAGAATCTCCAAGTCGGAGTAGATTGTAATAAGGGAGTAATTACAGAGTAATCTTATTACATGTGTCTCGTTAGGTGTGAATCTACAGACATTAAGGGGTCCGCAAACTCATCAGTGTAAGGACGACGCGAACCTTGATGAAAGACGTCAGGAGACACTAATGCTATCGCATTGCTACAATATAACATAAAGATATAACCCTGACCTTTTTTTGCCATTCGCCACTCAAAGGTAGCGCTAAATCGCACTTGGACAACCAATTCACAAATTGAACAACGGATAGGAAATGAAACACTTCGTGGCAATAGATATTTTGTTTTTCAAAAATTGTTCCCTGATATTTATAAGCATAAAACATCTATGTTCTGCGGTGTATACTTTACGAATGCATAATATTTGTTACGTTTTGTTTAGAACACCCTGTGCTTGCTCATCAACGAAAAGCTTTATGAGGATCCGTTTTTTTTTCTTTTTGTCATCGCCTGACACGGATCATATTACCATATATACCGTCTCCGCTCTATACCCCGAAATCATAGAACGATCGATACCATGACTGAAAGATGCTGCAATGCACGAGATTTAGGTGCCTGCTGTTTGGGCCTCTCAGTTTTAAAGGTTGCTATCCTACATTGACCGCAACTGAGAGTGACGGGAATTATCTTGGCGATGGCCGCCAGGCGCACATCTTTGCGCCGAAATCCTACATGTTTCTTATGCCTGTTTTCCTCTTGTCCTCAAGCCACCAGTCTTAATTTGCCGAGAAGATATAATCAATTGCCCGACCGGTTTGGCTGTGCCTACCTTCAACTCATGAATTAGAATACGAAGCGCATGGCGACGTTTAATTCGCGCTACAAAGTGATGTAAAGAGGGATAAATTATTAATTCAGTACCAGCCATACCCCTACAAGGGAAGAGTGTACAATTTGTACATGCACTACGCAGTTCAAGAAAAATTCGTGCTCGTCCGCAATTCGAACCCGCGACCAACTACTTACCTGGGCAGCCGTTATACGAACTGAGCTAACCTGTACAGCTAGCAGAACTGATGGTATGTTGAGCGGGAATTGATGAACTCGATACAGGAACGATGCTAAGAGAAACCCCTGCTCGAACCAGGTATGTTAACCATGAGACTAGTTAGCGGACGTGACATGCTTCTGAGG